>NC_046972.1:2658467-2870967 GCF_009769545.1 Cyclopterus lumpus
ATGTTTGAAGAGAAATGACGTGCTTTCCTCCAAAGCGTCACGTGAAGCGACGTCGCTTTCTGATGACGTCTGGATCAGTTGTCAGTCGGCTTTGACAGCTGGAGAGACTTATGACGGAGTTTGCGTCTGTACACGTGATCCGTGTAACTGAATTGTTTCCTGGTATTAACATCCACTTAAAATATTGATCAAAAGGATCGAACATGTTTTCAGTTGATTGAATGGTGTTAAACTACAACTTCTACTAATAAAGACACAGTTACTGTATAGATATACAGTAACTGATAGATAGATAGATAGATAGACAGCAAACAAGGTTACAATCAATTTTTGCCCCCACTGACTGAAATCCAGGGGCATTTATAAACAAATTCGGGGCACTTTTTGAAACTTGTGAAATAACATTTAACCTTTGTTCAAAATAATAAATATACTTATTTAGGCTTACAGTATATGAGCAACTGTCATCAAATGACAATAAGAAGACTATTAGGCAGTAGACTACAGATTCAAAGTATATTAAATGTTATTCTTATTTCGTTGTGGTTATTTATTGTTATTACATTTTTATGTACAGTGTTGACAAATAATAAATATGTACATATACATATTTAGCACCAGTTCATCATCGTCATCAGTGTCACTGTCAGCCATTGGAGAAGTTGCTGGTCTGACCTGCTGCTTTGCTCAGAGGGTTTTATGTGAGGCCGCCTGGCTTTCTTCTCACAGCAGATTCTACACATGCTGCATCTTCTTCTGGTCCCTCCAGTGAGATCATCATGAGGTCTTCCACTGTGTTGAGATGGAACAAACAAAAACAACAATAGTATGTTACATGTGATAAGGGACTTAATCTAAACATGTAACCCTTGAAACCCCCAGTCAACTGCAGTCTCAACTAATTGTATTTGTGAACTATATATATATACACACACACACACACACACACACACACACACACACACACACACACAGCCGGAAGCAATGCGAGTGATCAGTCAGGCGTCTGGACTTCAGAATAAAAGAATAGTTAAAGTTATCTAGCTGAAGGGCAGGGTTTTAATGTAGTATTAGATAGGCATATCTACTAAGTGATCACGACCACTGATCCCCAGTAAAACCACACTGCCCAACGATGTTTTTATTTACCTCACTGAGATGGCATGGGAATTTCAACATATAATTCAGGTTTAAGAACAGTACGGGATTACTCATTAAAGAAGGTATGCACAATGCGTTTTAGTCATTGTGTGTCACTATTGAACAACATGAGCAATTGTAAATTCCTTATCATTTTATTTTGTTCACGTGTTATTACTCCATGTCTGTGTGTGGTGAAAGAAGACCTACGGGACATACTGCATGTGTGTGCTCTGCTGTTTATGGTAACACTTTTATTCTGGAGAGTGTGGATCCGGAAGTCCTGTTTTACTTACAAAGTGAAAATGCAACAGAACACAAAAGCTGGATACGTTTAAGGTCCATCAAGGTAGGCGCACCGATATCTCATGGAGGCGAACGCGAGTGTTTCAAAGCCACTTAAACCCGGAGGAGAACTCCGGTTTCGGCACGACGTCATTTTGCTCGGTGCCGGTAACGTTTGGCAAATGTTAGGACGCCGAACGCGAAGGCCATTGCAGGGAGTCTTCACCTGCATTGCTCGTACAGTCATTAATTCCATAACTGACAAGACGGCTAACATACAATAATACTCCAGTGTGTCATTCTCTTAGAAATATGTTTTATATTCAGTCTGCTAATAGCTAACAGCTCCATGCTAGTAACCGGCTAGCCTGTGCAAGCTTAGCTCGTGGTATTATGATAATACATATAATAACCGAGGGATACATTTCAAAGTAAAAGTTGTTCTAGCCAGTGATCAATGTCCTGTCAGATTATGTCCACATCCAGTTACCACTCAAATTGAATGTCCTAATAGTGACGTTATGGAAACATCCTTCTGAAGGATGTCAGCCTCTGGAAATGGCTAACATTTAAAAATAAAATAATCTAACATAGTATTTATCTTTTTTATTTTTGAGTATTCAATTGAGATCCCAAAATAATTTGAAAAAATCACAATTTACTGAGAATCTTATGTCAGAAGAATTTAAAAACGGTTTTCCATTCGTGATGATGTTTACCAGAAACGTCTTCACATGTGTCAACTGAAACCGCTTATCAATTATTGAAACTGTCTAGTAAAGCATAATGTCAACTTGTGGACTAATAAAATCAAGAACTGTTTTGCCACCAAATGCAGTAAAATAAATGTAGTTTCAGTATTGAGCTGGGAGGTGTTATTCCAATCTATAACTCTAAATGTACCTCTTAATGTGTCCACAGAGCATGGACTTCCTTGGCAAACTTGAAATCTACATCCCAGTGGAAGCTGAGGTGAAAAGCATTCCTCTGTGGAGTTTACCGAAGTCGGTGATCAGGCAAATGGGCCTCCCCCTCTCTGGCTTTAAGGGCTCCGGGAAGCTCGCAGACTCTCCAGAAGGCATATGGATTTGTCCGGCAGTCATACGAAGGAAAGACCAGAAGCTGGCCCCCCACGCCGGAAACAATGCGATCGAAAACCTGTCCTCGCTGATGGGCAGAGAGTTTCGAGCTAATCCCGGTCCCGTCCAAATGAGCTTTGTCTCGGCCAACCACGCGGTGTACAAGGTGCTGAAGGAAATCATGCCTGGCAAAAAGGGCACCGCGCACACATCTCACGCCTCCCCGCTACCTCGGGGCTCTGCACCGCGCACTTACAAAGATGCCGTTATCCTCTACAATGGGCGCATTTACCTGTCCATTAGGAATCCCAATCAGACCCGCAGTCAACCAGAGACAAGTGAACAACAGCTGGCTTCCCACTCTTCCATTCCTTCAACATCAGCCGTATCATCTAAAAGCCTAAAGAAGGTGACGATCTTCAGCCTTGAGACTCCGAGCAGCTCTGTGAGGCTGTACCTATCGTGGTGCTTTGACAGCGTGTTTAAATGCTCACAATGCTAATGTAAATGAGTCCTTGTCGTAGTATCAAAATGTAAACTTTATAGTCTGTGACTTTTAATCTAGCATCAGATAACATTTTCCACGTGTACACGGGTAACAAAAAATGTACTGAGCACATTCATGCACCGCAGAGGATAAACCCTGTTGGTTTGAATGCCTCCATGAACCCGACACTAGTGGTACTTAAAACCTTCTCCCTGCTTTCCTTTTGCCTCACTCTGACCTTTCTTATTGGAGATGGCACCATGTATAAAGCATATGATTGACTGTTCCTCTCGTAGAATAATATTGTGCACTCATATATTATTGTGCCTGTCTGTCGTCCTGCAGCGCCGCTCCCACCAGGCTTCTCTTGAACCTTCAGAGCCACAGAGGAAGAAATCGCATGTCACTCTGCCCCAGACCTCAAAACAGCTGAAGGATCGTCTCACGAAGCCAGAAAATCACTCCGCCACAGAGCAGGTAAGTGTCATAATGATAGAATGATTTTTTGGTAATACAGTTCCAAAAATGCTTTAACAAAGAATAGGAGTCAGCAAAAAATGAGACTTAATAAATTGATTTTTGTGTCAATTAAAAGCTATTTTAAAAGGGTGTGTCTTATCTGATGTTCAGTAGAGGACAGAAGCATCGGTACGGATGATGAATGGTGGTTAATTCCACAAGTTAGATGTCGTGGCAGGAGCAGCATATCTAGCAGCCCAGTCTACAGGGACTAGTGGAGAGGGCTGACATGTCCAGACAGGTCTCTTAACCAGAGAAATCGCTCATTCCACTGGGTGGCGGGTGGAGGATTTCTGCACACGCTTGGATTTGGACGATGTTGGAGCCGGCACGTCAATCGCGTGCATATCCTTTACGCGAAGGCTTAGTGGGTCACATAGCTTGGATATTGTTTTAGTTTTTTTTAAGATACAGATTTGCAGACATACACGGTTATTAGTAGGGCTCAGTACTAGATACCTATCTAAGGTAAGGGAGTAGGGAAACGTTATGCAGCTGATGGCTATCGGGTCACCCTGGTGCTATGACTCAGACCAGACTGTATAAAGCAGTGTGTCATCCATCGGTTTGTGGCCTGCAGTTCTAGAGTCTCGAGTTTGTCCCAAGCCACTCCAAAATACTCGGTGACCGTTGGCGCTCCGGCTCTCATTAGAAATAAAGGCCCATCTCCATGTAAATGCGCTTTTGTCTCCACCGTTCTCTGCTCCCGTGTAACTCTTGTCAGAATCCTCTGCTGTCCACTGTGGGTTTTGGTACCATTACTGTGATTCCCGTCCTCATGTGACACTACTTCGTTTGTCCTGCAGGAGCTGCTGAATGACAACCGGCCCAAGGAGAAACGCACCACACCCAAAGCGCCGCACGGGGAAAACAAGAAGGTCACTATGCACAAGGGAAGTGACGTGTCCTCAACCACGAGCGCACACCACGTCCCTCAGTCCGCCGGCGGCGCGCACAAAGTAGACGGCCGTCGCCATAAGGATGCAGACGGAGAGCAGGCTGCAGAGGAAGCAGCAGAGGAGGGGTGGTTTCAGCCTCTGGGGGACCAGGAGATTGAGGAGGAGGAGGCCAACAACGACGGGGGTGAATTTGGTGAACCCAACGACACGGTTGGTCTGGTAGACCAGAGCTGGACGCCTCAGGGAGCAGCTCGAGCCTCCACATCGATACAGGAGTTTGAGTTCAAGCAGCTGGCAGTGGAGGAGATGATCGCTCGACAGAAGGCCAAACTGGAGCTCCTCATAATGGCAGACCACTAGTCATCACTAGTGGCGTCACGGATCATAAAACTCAGGGTTCGGAGTCAAGGATCGGTCAGCACAACGCATTTTTCTGCCCCTGATATTAATTGCCGATCATTGATGATCCATTTTTGGCAGATGCAGATCCCTTAGTTGTTTGATAGCAGCTGGTCTACAAGGATCCAGACGTTGTTTTAGGAATGTTTACGTGCCACATTCCTAAAAAATAATTTCAAGCGCACCAAAGTCAGTAAACCATCAAAAATTATTTTAAGAAATGTTTACTTTGTTTATTTATGCTGATAATTTATTATGTTTTATTTCGTCATAAAAACCCACAATTGAAATGAATAGGAAATTAAAGATTGGATTATATTAAGGATTATAACAAATCTTTTTCAGAGATCAGAGACTATATAAGCTTAAAGGATGTCCTGATCTTATATGTTACTGAATGTTGAAGCATAACTTTGGTTATCCCTACTTGGTGACAAAGATTCTTTTATAAACTACTAGTCACACTTCCTTGACATGCTATTGTTTTCTGTCTTCCTGACCTTTGCTAGTGGGATTCATCAGTCCTAAACACCCAGGAACGAGTCCTAAACGTCCTGAAACCCAGGAACGAGTCCTAAACACCCAGGAACGAGTCCTAAACACCCTGAAACCCAGGAACGAGTCCTAAACACCCAGGAACGAGTCCTAAACACCCAGGGAACGAGTCCTAAACGTCCTGAAACCCAGGAACGAGTCCTAAACACCCAGGAACGAGTCCTAAACGTCCTGAAACCCAGGAACGAGTCCTAAACACCCAGGAACGAGTCCTAAACGTCCTGAAACCCAGGAACGAGTCCTAAACACCCAGGAACGAGTCCTAAACGTCCTAAACACCCAGGAACGAGTCCTAAACACCCAGGGAACGAGTCCTAAACGTCCTGAAACCCAGGAACGAGTCCTAAAACCGAAAGAGATCAGAGACTATATAAGCTTAAAGGATGTCCTGATCTTATATGTTACTGAATGTTGAAGCATAACTTTGGTTATCCCTACTTGGTGACAAAGATTCTTTTATAAACTACTAGTCACACTTCCTTGACATGCTATTGTTTTCTGTCTTCCTGACCTTTGCTAGTGGGATTCATCAGGTCCACAGCCAAGCTGCCTGTCAGAAGTTTCTCTTAATCCCATTTGTTCCCATTACTAGTTCTGAACATTGGTCTTGTACTTTGTAACAAAGAGCCTGTCCGTCCATACCTCTTCTTACTGTGATTTCTGTCATGTGGTTTCTCGGCGATCCAACCGAGAGTTGAGTTAGATGTTTATTTGTACATTGTGAAGACATTGAAAACTCCTTTTTGAAAGTCTGATTTTGTTTCGGACAGGAATCTTAAATTAAATTCTACACCATCAGGTTTGTCACTGCGCTCATTTTCTGTGAGTTTTATAAATTTGCCTCAGAGAAAACACCGTTGCATAGTGGCATCAACGTTGTCATTTCCTATGTTCTCCTTCCCGTCTGTCCGTGACGTCCTGACGCTTTCCATCAAAGTCAAAAAGAAGTGGATAATAAAATACATCATCTTTTGACTATTTGTTTCCCAAAGTTACGGTAACCACAGACTTACGCGAAGACATAAGTTTAGAGTGCTGCAGGAATGAGTCCTAAACATCCTGAAACCCAGGAACGAGTCCTAAACGTCCTGAAACCCAGGAACGAGTCTTAAAACGTCTTGAAACCCAGGAACGAGTCCTAAACGTCCTGAAACCCAGGAACGAGTTCTAAACGTCCTGAAACCCAGGAACGAGTTCTAAACACCCAGGAACGACTCCTAAACGTCATGAAACCCAGGAACGAGTCTTAAAACGTCTTGAAACCCAGGAACGAGTCCTAAACGTCCTGAAACCCAGGAACGAGTTCTAAACACCCAGGAACGACTCCTAAACGTCCTGAAACCCAGGAACGAGTCTTAAAACGTCTTGAAACCCAGGAACGAGTCCTAAACGTCCTGAAACCCAGGAACGAGTTCTAAACGTCCTGAAACCCAGGAACGAGTTCTAAACACCCAGGAACGACTCCTAAACGTCCTGAAACCCAGGAACGAGTCCTAAACACCCTGAAACCCATGAACGAGTCCTAAAACGTCTTGAAACCCAGGAACGAGTCCTAAACGTCCTGAAACTCAGGAACGAGTCCTAAACACCCATGAACGAGTCCTAAACGTCCTGAAACCCAGGAACGAGTCCTAAACGTCCTGAAACCCAGGAACGAGTCCTAAACACCCAGAAACGAGTCCTAAACGTCCTGAAACCCATGAACGAGTCCTAAACGTCCTGAAACCCAGGAACGAGTCCTAAACACCCAGAAACGAGTCCTAAACGTCCTGAAACCCAGGAACGAGTTCTAAACACCCAGAAACGACTCCTAAACGTCCTGAAACCCAGGAACGAGTCCTAAACACCCTGAAACCCAGGAACGAGTCCTAAAACGTCCTGAAACCCAGGAACGAGTTCTAAACACCCAGAAACGACTCCTAAACGTCCTGACACCCATGAACGAGTCCTAAACGTCCTGAAACCCAGGAACGAGTCCTAAACACCCAGGAACGAGTCCTAAACACCCTGAAACCCAGGAACGAGTCCTAAACGTCCTGAAACCCAGGAACGAGTCCTAAACACCCAGAAACAAGTCCTAAACGTCCTGAAACCCATGAACGAGTCCTAAAACGTCTTGAAACCCAGGAACGAGTCCTAAACACCCAGGAACGAGTCCTAAACGTCCTGAAACCCAGGAACGAGTCCTAAACACCCAGGAACGAGTCCTAAACGTCCTGAAACCCAGGAACGAGTCCTAAACACCCATGAACGACTCCTAAACGTCCTGAAATCCAGGAACGAGTCCTAAACACCCTGAAACCCATGAACGAGTCCTAAAACGTCTTGAAACCCAGGAACGAGTCCTAAACGTCCTGAAACTCAGGAACGAGTCCTAAACACCCATGAACGAGTCCTAAACGTCCTGAAACCCAGGAACGAGTCCTAAACGTCCTGAAACCCAAGAACGAGTCCTAAACGTCCTGAAACCCAGGAACGAGTCCTAAACACCCATGAACGAGTCCTAAACGTCCTGAAACCCAGGAACGAGTCCTAAACACCCTGAAACCCATGAACGAGTCCTAAAACGTCTTGAAACCCAGGAACGAGTCCTAAACGTCCTTAAACTCAGGAACGAGTCCTAAACACCCATGAACGAGTCCTAAACGTCCTGAAACCCAGGAACGAGTCCTAAACGTCCTGAAACCCAGGAACGAGTCCTAAACACCCTGAAACCCATGAACGAGTCCTAAACGTCCTGAAACCCAGGAACGAGTCCTAAACACCCATGAACGAGTCCTAAACGTCCTGAAACCCAGGAACGAGTCCTAAACACCCTGAAACCCATGAACGAGTCCTAAAACGTCTTGAAACCCAGGAACGAGTCCTAAACGTCCTGAAACCCAGGAACGAGTCCTAAACACCCATGAACGAGTCCTAAACGTCCTGAAACCCAGGAACGAGTCCTAAACACCCAGGAACGAGTCCTAAACACCCTGAAACCCAGGAACGAGTCCTAAACGTCCTGAAACCCAGGAACGAGTCCTAAACACCCAGGAACGAGTCCTGAACACCCAGGGAACGAGTCCTAAACGTCCTGAAACCCAGGAACGAGTCCTAAAACATCTTGAAACCCAGGAACGAGTCCTAAAACGTCCTGAAACCCAGGAACGAGTCCTTAAACGTCCTGAAACCCAGAAACGAGTCCTAAACGTCTTGAAACCCAGGAACGAGTCCTAAAACGTCCTGAAACCCAGAAACGAGTCCTAAACACCCAGGAACGAGTCCTAAACGTCCTGAAACCCAGGAACAAGTCCTAAAACGTCCTGAAACCCAGTAACGAGTCCTGAAACCCAGGAACGAGTTAGCATTGCTGCTCTTCGACTTCCATCATGTCAAACGTTTTTTTTGGTTGTCTAAAACACACAAGCTGAAGAGATTTAAAGGTTTTGTTCTGCAGCACAGAATAAAAACGTAAATTTATAAGCTTTTACGTCGATTATGAAGCGATTAAAGGTCTTCAGTAGAACGTTGTGACTGCGGTGGAGTTCCTTGATAGCCCAACGTTAGCTTTTTACTACTAATGATTCTTTTCACTCTTTAAATATAATAAAAAGCATGTGTACTCGCTGAACAAAGCATGTAAGTGTCGTAAACGTTTATTTCTTGCAATAATTTCAACTTGGATGGAAGAATCCTATTGGCTTTTTGTGGCGGGAACCAGTGTGATGCTAACTTCCTGGTTCGCAAACCAAGATACATCGTCACCGTGGCAGACCCACGTCAATGGAGTGCTGCAGCAAGGAATCTTGGGACGGCAGAATCTTCTTTCCGTTTGTAAAGGATGGTCTAGTGTCCTATGCTAAAGGAGATAGGAGAGGATGCGTTGAAGTACCTTTCTCTAGCAGTTAGAAAAGGATTGTGGCTGCCACGTGATACATCCAGCTCATGATTAATACAAGTTAGTTCTAGTTCTAACACTTGATGCAGATGTTTGCTGTTATCTTCATTCGCTTTAGTTTAGTTTGGTTGCATGTTTCCTTGAAGCTGCAGCACGTCGCTCTCTCAGGGCAGTCATATGGAAGGAAGAGGACCACACAATTCTACCCATGGATATAAATGGTATGGACAAAATAATAGAAATACCTCACAGTGTATATAACTTAATGAAACGCCTCCAACAGGATTTACTGTAGGACCTTTCATATTCTTAACAAGTTGCTTCCAGACTTAAAAAGAAAAGGATATCGTGTCTGTGACGAAGATGAATATCCTGTTACACACTGGATAGGAACACAGCAGAACAGAGACAGCATGTTAAATCCTCTGATAGGAGTTCCAGATGAGATTTGAGTGCAGGGAGGAGACCGCCCTGCCCCTCCGGCTGCCACACTATAAGACTGCAGGTCTGACGGGAGTACGTCCACACAGACAGGATGCACTCCTCATGTCGCCCTTCCGCCATGCTGAAGGTAAGACCGATGATTCTCCTGAACCTGCTGAAGCCGGCTTCTTCTCTGCCAACCGTGTCTTTCATTGGTCTTAAGTCACGGGAAAGTTGTCACTTGGTTCTGATGAGAGGAAAAATGGAAGGCAGACAAATATACAATGGAACGTTTTTTGGATATTTAAGTTTCCGACATTAAATAGACAATGGATGAAACATTTCGTGGATTCAAACGGTCTGAGAATTTCCCCTTTTGTTTTTACCAATAATTTAAAAATAGTTATTTCCGAGAAAGATTATTTAGGAAATCATTCGGAAGTGGTGGTGCCATGAAATAAAGCATTACTTGGATTAGCTGTTAGTCACACACTTTTGGAACCTGCTCATGGTGGTCACAGACTGACTCGCCATGCTGATGGGAACTTTCTAGGATTGATATTTTGTAAATGTAATTATCTTGTACAACTCTTCAAATGTCTATGTTGACCAAAAACAAGACATCTCTAGGTCTGGTGCTTTGCTCCAGAGCTTTCAACCGCACTGCACTGTCCTCCTCAGGGGATGGAGTCGTGATGGCTTGCTCGCTTGTGATATTTCACATTAAAAAAAATATACCCCCGTTCCTAAAACTACTCTACAATAGTATAGCGTTCATAATCCTAACCTCGTAGGCCAATTAACAGCTTGACAGCAGTGTGGTTGCTGGATGGGGTCTGAAAAACTAAAATGTTAGTTTTCAGCACTATTATCCTCTAAAACAATATTAGAGAATGCATTCATAGTACGCCAATTTATTCAGTCACGACTTCCTGAGGTTCTAGTGAAAATTCCCAAAGTTACTGTTGATCATCACTCAGGTCATAAAGAGCAACACCAAGTGTCGAAACGCGGTTTCGAAGCCCAAAATTCAAGGAATATCCTTTTGTATAATCTGTCATTGGTCCAGTTTTAAAAGTTTCAAAGATAATTGTTCATTTAATTCCAGTTATCACGTGTTGTTTATGTGTGTGTGTGTGTGTCCCCCCCCCCCCCCCCCCCCCCCCCCCCCGCCCCCCCCTTAAACATCACAAAGGAGTATTGTCGATGTAGCAAGGCCCCTTTTGTGGTGTGATTATGAGCTTGGACAGGAAGCATCTGTATGTGATGATGGGTTCTGTGTATTCAAAGCTCCCCCCTCTCCTCTCCAGGTGGTGTGTGTTCGGATGTGTGTGTTCTACTTCACCATGTGTCTGGCCGGCTGGCCGCTGTCCTCGGAGGCAGCCAGACTCCGCTGTGGCAGGGACCTCCTCAGCGACCTCATATTCGTGTGCGGGGACCGTGGAATCTATATAGGTAGGTCCACATCCCTGGCATCCACTTGTTTCACCTGTCTTTGGGACGTGGAATACTCTGCAAGCCTTCACATATACTCAGATAATGTGTTGGGCACGGTGCAGTGTTAAAGCTTTGGATTTTAGCGATAGATTTTCTCATATCTTGTCATACACAGGCCAAACCAACTTGATGCCATCTTCCATTGCTCGCACACAACACACTTTTGCATTATGACCCAATAAGCTCTGTAGCTCTTATGGTATGTGTGTTTTACAGATGAAACATTTGGAGGGGTAACACATTAACTGTGACTGAGAGTATAAATTGGTAGATTATGTCTTGTTATGACAGAAATGCACACAAATTATATTGTCTATTATTAATGAAGATATAAAAAGATAATAGCAGCAAGTGCTATCAAGGTTATTCTACCCTGTGTGGTAGCACTTACACAAGCAGAGGTGTATAACAGATATGGCCATGGCCATCATGCCAAGTGCAGTAACTCTGAGCAAGTTATCAGCTCCACAACAATAGCCTGCTCATTTATTGACATAAAGACTAGCCACAACAATGCTCATCTGAGCTGCAGCCAACTGGACCGACTTCTTTACGCAATTTAATATCTCGTAATATTTTGTCTTTCTATCTGGGCCACATTTGATTGCGCTGTTTTATCCAACAGTGGTTCGTCATTAGCTCCACATGTGTGGCATGTAGATGAGCTGAGCGGATCGGTCCCTTCACGTTGGAGGCAGGTTGCAGCATTTCATTTCATATAAAGGTTATTATTGTTGTAGTGTTATTGTTAAGGACCTGGACAGAGATTTACTCTCATAACCCTTGACTTGATTACCTTTGCTCTGTTCTGACCAAGGCCACTTTACCCCTCACGCTATCCACCAGAATGGCAGCGTACTCACCAGAACACCGTGCCTCGGTGTGCGATAGCTTTGTTGTTCAAACATCTTTGTGTTATCTGAGAGCAGCGCAGCTTTCACAGTAATAACGAAGGAAAAGGTGTGGACGGGACAAGCGGCAAAGAACCCGATCCCCTCGTTCTAACTAAATATCTCACACGTGGTAGTTTAGTGCTTTGAGAGCTGAATGCTAACGTGCGGATGCTAACATGCTCTTTGATTTGATTCCACGGTGAAAATGTGTTGTTATGAAACCAAGGATTACTTCATTTTGTCTGTTTGGGAGTGCCAAATATCAGATTTGACATATCATTGCTTAATTTCCCCCAATAAATCATGATATATAGCTATAAATATATTATATTAATATATATAAATAATACTATTACTAAAAAAAATGAAAATGAATGTGACTCATTTGGTTGTTTGTACTATTTCACAATAGAAACATAAAGAATGTAGCTAACAGAGGTAGCTCAATGAGCCAAACAAACACATTTGACGATCGGTTGATAATTGGAAAGACCGGATCAATCAGATTCAACTATGTGAATTTTTTGTTATATTCGTTAAATATTTAGAATTAAAACAAAATGGCGGCGGTTCATGAGCCCTTTGTCTGTCGGAAGGTATCGTGGCCACTACCATCCAGATTGACATCAACCGTCCTTTACTGCAACCAGCAGGAATACATTTCCAAAACGCATGGATGGTCGTTAAATTGAGCATGTTTCCTAGAGGAGGACATCGAATGGGCCCTTTTGGTCCAAATGTCTCCTCCAGCTGCACCTTCAGTACAGGCTCGTCCAATACGTACGCGTTGTGGGGTGTAAGGCCGATAGTTAAAAGTTTCATTTATCAGTTGCCACCATGCCTTTTTTGGGCTTAAAAGACCTCCGCATACATTTAAGTTGGCCTGTTTTTCTTTTTTAAAGTTAAGGTTAAAAAAAAAGAAGACAATATTCCCATTGGACATTTCTCTCTCTCTCTCCTTATGCAGGTAGAGGTACATGGTCTGGTTACGGGGCTCGGCCCAGGGGGAAGGGGATAGTGGACCAGTGCTGTCGGGGGGCTGGCTGTGAACTTCAGCTTCTGGAGATGTACTGTGCCAAACCAAAGAGCCAGCAGCAGTCGACCGCCTCCCCAACCACAACCACGGCACCTCATACCACGACACAGCTGGACACGGTATGACCTCTACTGGAGCGGTAGCTGGATAACGTAGTCTTAACTCAGTGTTCATCCATTTCCCAGGTAGTTGGCTCAGGTGTCATCACGTGATCTGAGTTTAGAACGTTGGTCATATGATGACATGTACTTGTGTTTGGGTGGAGTGGGATCCCTGTTTCTGTCACGGATAGTCTTTGGTGTCAGGCGGCAACCTCCGGTTCTGGTTTTAGTAGAATGTTAATATATATGATAAAACAAATCAAAATGTCACAATGGTGACTTTAATAAATAATAAAGTTAGTGTCTGTGGTGAATCCTAACCTGCCTGCCCCCACACAGGGCCACATTTACCTGCTACAGCCCAGCAGCACGTCCTTGAATCAACTCCTCATTCTTATCTTTTGTCTCGCAGACTCAGCAGTTCCAAGCCGTGTTTCAGAAGAGACTCTCTGAGCACCTGGGAGCTCCCAACAGTCCAAAGAGGGAAGCTTACAGAAAGAAAACACAGCCTTCCCCTCGACGGAAAAGCAAAGTTCCATCATCTCGCAGGAGGATTAAAACAAAGACCACAACCGGTAGGCCTCCTTCGACCTCTGGGCGTCCTCTTCAAAGAATGATGACCGTTGAATCGTGACCTTTGACCTTGTGAAAAAGCTCAATATTTATAGTTACTAGATTGGACCCAACTAGTTTGAAAGACTGGTTCTGACTGTTGTGATATACATTCTCTACCAAGTAGGGATCAAAACCCGGTTTGAAGGGAAACAGAGTTCATCATCCAGGAAAGAATAGACAACAGAAGTCCGTACTCCATCTCTGGGCTAGCTGCTGCTACGCTAACCTTTGGAACTCAATGAAATGTCTCACTGAGTCTTTCTTACTTCTGTCTTTCTCGATCAAAGGGGCATTACATGGTAAATGGACCTGTACTCGTTTTGCGCTTTTCTAGTCTTCCGAACACTCAAAGCGCTTTAACACTACATTCACACATTCACACCCATTCATACACTGATGGGAGGAGCTACCATGCAAGGTACCACCTGCCTATCAGGACTAACTAAAATTCACACACCATAGGCACAGCTACGGGAGCAATTCGGGGTTAAGTGTATATATATATATATATATATATATATATATATATATATATATATATATATATATATATATATATATGTTAGTACAATGAGGGAGAGAAGTCTGCTCTATTGGACTGTACTTTTAAGAACCTCGTGAGGTTTTGGTACGAGGTTCTTCGTTGTGTTTCCACTGTATTCAAACCATTCATTATTATTCTAATGATTGGTTTATGTCAGCAAACAGTGATACACACATTTAGTTTTGAAGTTAAGTTTTGAAGCACTATTAGTATGAATTTGGAGTGGTGTTTGTGTCCTCTTCACAAACATAACTCCTCCACTATGTTCATCAGCTCATCTCCTCACTGTGTCTGTCTGCTGTTTAATGCTGAGTTGCCGTGGAACGAGCTGCATGGGTCACATCAGTTGATGTGCGTCTACTTAAATTTGCTTAATGTCTGCACTATTTCTAACAGAGAGCTAAACATGACACTGAGATGTTAGCTAACTATATGGTCTTTTTCAACACACTATCATATATTTATGATTTATGGCATATATGTGACACCTGCAACGTATGCATAGTGTGTTTTCTGGTGCACAGCATCTGTTCACATGCAATGTAATACTTATTATAGCACTTTTGACTGAATTACAGTACCGTGTGTGTTGTGGAGCCGGACATCAGAACGTACAAGTGTGAGTTCTTATTGAATGGGCCTGACAGAACTTGTCAGTTGTACTGATCTTTACTTTTCCATGTCAAATGTATGGTGTTTATTATATTTGTGTGCATCCATTATTTATTTCACTATGACAACATGATATTATAATAAATATTAAAACTGTAGAATTCTTTGTGATGTTCCTTTATGACTTGATTTGAATGAGAAGACTTAGAAAGCCGAGAAGGTCACGCCATTCCTCCTCCGGTGGCTTCGGACGCTGCTCACACGGACATTTTGGATTACATACAATTTCATAACTACGCAACAACAAATCAACCTTTTGTTTTGGCTTTGACCGTCGGTGCGATCACAAACGGTTGACTTTACTTTGACATGACTGAAGTTATCATGAAGTTATCATCTCTTACCAACTAATGTTTCCTCTTTCCTGTAGTGCTCTTTATCAATCTCTGATTGTTTTGGTGTGACAAGCTAAACATACTGTAACTCCACAGGCTTTGTTGTGAGCAGTTTAATGTAGGAACTATTTTCTCTCTATCCATCTACACCCACCAACCGTATCAACGCGCAGAAAGAAGCATGCGTCTCGACTCGGTACTGCCAGCTCTGAGCTATCTGAGATCGGCCATTGATGTTTACATCTTGTGCTGCGTCTCTGTGTCGCTTCCTCCTGCGCGGTCATGGATGGGTGTCGTTGGACAGAGAGAAAATAGTTCCGACATGAAACCGCTCACAACAAATTCTCTGGGTTATCTTGAGTAACCGGATCAGGATTTCTGGAAAGACACATGGTTGTTGAGCTTTGAGCACTGCGAGTTGAGTATCATCTAGTCCCATTCCATTTGAGAGAAGGCATCTCCACGGCCGATATCACCAATACTAGGAACTCTCACCAAAACAATATAGATTGATTAAAAGCACTACAGGTAACAGGACAAACGCTTCCTTTAATAAGCATACATGTGTGATGAGTCAGTCAATTCAAACAAAGTCTCAGTTTTCATTGAGGGTAAAGGAGGATGAGTACTGGCTTGTATCTGTGACCAGGTGCATCATCTGTACTTCTTCACTGATACAACACAGCCCAGTAACTAAAGCATATGAAAGGTAAAACATATTAAAATAAACACTCAAAGTAACTTAATTTCTCTGGGTATGAATCCAGATCCCACTTTAAAAGGTGCTTTATGAGATGTGGAGCGCTTCTATTGCCTCTCAACATGGCGATGCTAACAATCCACTGCTGCGTCTTCGAGACCCGTCCACTCAGCATCTTTGTATCCAAATAGCTCTAAGGAGATATGCTGCACTCGCTTTGTTCCTCTTCGGGGCAGAAACGTGCCGAGTGCTTTGAGAGGGTACCTGAGTTCAGGGGCACTGCTGTCTACTGTGAGCAGTTCACTCATATTCCAAGCTGGAGTGTGACAGCAATGCCAATCAGCTGGATAAAGCATTCCCAGAGCTGGGACTTAAGACAGGATATTGGTTGGATTTTGGACTGTCGGGTAGTGACGGCACAGCTTGTTCTTCAGGCTGTACCATAAAAGGCCACAGATGGTGAGTAGTAGCCTACCTGCTTTTTTCACAAAACACAGTGCACAGCAGGTGACGTTTATGAAGAAAAGAATAGCACACCGCCTGTCACTGTCATTTTGGAAATGACCTTTTGTTACTGATAAAACAGTAATGACATTATTGTAACAAGTTACCAAGTAATGTGACATTGAGAAGAGGAAGTGCATTGATAATTCAGAAAAGAAAGCAACTTTTCAAACTCTTCTAGGAAGCCTGAACAAAGGGTTGGTTAATAATGTGTTAAACGCTAGCAATACATTGTCCCTTATTGACTCTCACTTACACCTATGGGTTTAACCTGGTTCGAACTTGACAGGCTCTTTGAAAAGACTTCTCAGGCAAGAAGGTGCCTTTTGTCTCCACAACAGAGTAACAGCTGGTCACTGTTGGCTTGATAAGGCCACAGGGGAGAGCTTTCTCCTTGTCGCTGCCTGCGTCACAGCCCGATAGTGATATTTACTCCCATCCCTTCCCATGCGGAGCTATTGTAATAAAGCCCCCACTCACATCTGTATCTCATGGCCACGAGTAGGCTGTTGTCAGCCCAAAGGATAAATGTTGTACTGGTAACATTTCTTTTTCAGATGATATATTTTAACAATCCTAAGAGATCTGTGATGAAGGAACACTGTTGCCCTTTTTGGTTTTCTGTTCCAATTTTCTTCCGACGGATCTCATAAAAATGTATTAATATACCTTTCATGCAGACTTCATAACACAAGGGCAGCTGTATTAACTCTGATCACTGCTGTAACATCCCATCTGTCAATTAAAGGCGTTTCATAAAGAAGTGTCCTGCACACCGGTGACCCGTGGGATAATAAGCCCATACATTACACCACACGCCATATGTGTGTGTGAGATGTGTTCAGGTACAGAACTGTTACAAATGACTTATAATAAAAAAAATCAAACAAGTGCTTTCTCATCTGCATATGCTGAATATAAATGATGCATGCTTCTGATATTTTGTATCTACAAACACTGTGTTAAGGTGTTATTGGATTATGAATAACTACATGGTTGCGGTTTGGGAAAGATCCCACTCATGATTCAACAAACCAACATTCACTGAGAAAAAACAGCCGTTTTTGTCCAATAACATATTCAACTCCGTCACTAATTTTAACTCCTCCATTTTTATAACGCAAAAGCAGTAGTTTTATTATAGGAAGCAGTAAAGTTTACCGTCACTCATTCCTTACAGTTATTAAGTCATTTCTGTCATGTTCAGTGCAGCAGATGTAAATCAAGTTTGTAGCCTAATGTGAAAAAAACATATATTGTATATGACCGTGGAACTATACAGAAATACTGACACGTGCTTGACTTGACAGTCTCACAGACGTTTGTGCTCTGCGTGCACTAAGATTGATTGTTTTGTGTACGAGGCCTGTTGGAGGAATAGACTGTCAACAGGTCCACCTGCGACTGCAGGAGTTCACCGAGGCGGCGTGTCTCTGTCAAGGCTGCTGGAGGATCTGGATGCTATCTCTCTCCTGCCGCCCTATCAGCCGGCTCGTATCTGCAGCAGAGCAGCTGCACACTCAAAGACGAGCGGCCAGGCTAACAGCTAGCCCTCAAAGGCTAACAGCAGGCTAACAGCTAGCCCTCAAAGGCTAACAGCTAGCCCTTCAACCTGGACCAGCGACCCATCATGCATCTGAAAGCATCAACAGCTGACAGCATTCATCATCAAATGGGTCATGCAGAGTACAAACGTGCACCTTGAAGTGTCCATGAACTACATTAGTAGTTTTCAATTCACAGAGTTACGTTTGTTTGTTTTTGGTCCCTGAGCTCCAGGATAAACTGTTTCACTGCTCCAGCTGACCACCTAATTCCCTAATTCTCCTTTTTCATTATTGATTTTCATATCTCTGTTTAACTGGTAGGCCTTTATTATGCAATGTTTTGTTCCTACAGCAGTCACAACACTTCGCCCCCATTGCCAGGCCCCCTCGCCACAAGCTCCCGTATTGCTCTGCAGGCACCTTTTTCATGGGTATGAGCAGAACAACAAGCAGGACACTTTTAGTTAGACAAGCACAATTGCTTTCAAATTGAGTTGACATTTTTAAAGTACATTTTTAAAGCTGTTTCACAACTATCATTTTTTAAACACTTTTAAATTGTACATAAAGACACTTTTAGAGTGCATGAATTCTACACTAACGCTCTTTTCTTATGTTTTTTGTCGACTGATCACAAAGTGGACTGGTTTGTACTGGTACATCAACCATTGTACTTTCTTCCTGTTGGTATTCTGGGGAACTGAACTGTACACATCATATATGTTGTCTGTACATTTGTTCACATTCATGTGTTTCCCTTCTATGTGCGTTGTTGTGATGGTTTATGATGTTTCTCTCTCTCTCTTTCTTTTGCACTGAGCTACCATGCTGTACCAAAACATCCCCACCAACACTGTGGCATGGCATTAATAAAGTTTCTAATCTAATTTGATTGTTTCACTCGCTTTGCATTACCTGGTCACATTACAGGCGATTGCATGGATGTCAACACCACCGTAAAAGGACATCATGATCAGTGAATGATGTTGACTATCACAGAAAATAATTACAATATAAGTATAGTAACCTTAGCAAAAGGAAATATCATTTTCAGATAAAGAGGCAAGTGTAGGGGGAGAACACATGATGAAGTGCCCTTTGGGGTGCTGCGGCAAAGAGCTTGGTGAGTTCTATTTCTTTGTAAATGTTCTACGATGTGTCTCAGGAGACTATTGCCTGCATACATCGTCGCTTGTTTTTGAATGAGGGGTGTTTTACGACGCCTTACAGCTCATTGGTGTTCAGACAGGGGCTTAGCCAATGGGAACTTTATTCACTCAATACAGCAGCGGTTGTTTCAGACACACCTGGTGGAGAACACGCTGGCAGTTTTTTCTGTGTTCACCTTAGTTTTAATAAATCACATTTTGTAAGTCTCTTGCAGAGACTCGCTACTCGTCACATTCCCTGAGCCAGTTTGTGACAATGCTGCAGTAAACAGTCCAAAAAGAAAAAGAAAAAAGAAGGCGTCTGATCTTGTTTCACATTTTGTTCCTCACAGTGTGACTACAGTGTCCTCAGTGTGTCGGGTCTGCAGTGTTGGACTGGGATTCCTTATCTGCCATGTTCCAACCACCAACCACCTGCTGAGCTGTGTTGCCTTCTCATTAAACCTGCACCAGTGTAAACACAGGCCAGTGTGTGTATGGACAGTGCTCACTGGTTCAGGAGGCCTTCCAGCTCAAGGTTTAGACATCATCAAGGATGTTCCAATGCCAGCATTGTTCTACTGAAGCCATAGACTAAAAGAAGCGGACATGGTCACCGTGACGTCACTCATTTCTTTATGGACTATGGTTTTTCTTTATTTGACTGTCGGCATCTTGGTTTTGTGGAGCCAGAAGTGACGATATTTGGACGGGAGGGTGAAGAGGTTGCACCTGATGGACAGGTCGTTGTGGCAACTTGTCTATCACAATTGGAGGTAGCTATATCCTAAAGTATCACTGACTAAATAATATCAGACTAACAAGAGGACAAGCGGTAGTGGGTTTATGTAGGGCAGGGTAATGGTGAGTGTTTGTTGTTTAGTGTTGTTGCTTTCATAACGTAGAAGCATTTTAATGAGCTTTGTATTATCCAGTGTGGATGGGTGTGATCAGTAAGCGCCATCTTGCTAAACAAAATGTGTAAGTATCAGAAACGTTTGTTTGCCACAGAGCTTATTCGGCAATAATCCAATATCCAAAGTTGCTTTTTATCAAGGGAACCAGTGACTTCCTGGTTGGCCGACAACAATACGCCATCCCTGCAACACTCTTTGTTGGCATGGTTTTTGTAAGGGTCAGTTGATTTCACCAACTTTAAATTTGGAATGTTTAAACTTTATTTGCATTGGAAACGTTTTTGAGATGTTTAAAGTGAAATTAAAATATATTCATATATTTTTATTATTCAATTATATTAATTGCAAAAAAAATGGCTACATCATTTGCATTCAGTAACTGACTGAATTTCAAAGTAATCCGACCCCCGCCTGGGTGTAGCGGTTATCTAAATGTTTACTTCAGGGACTCCTCTGAGGCCTGGAGCTGCAGGAGACAGGCGTCACATTTCTTTAGACTTGCCGAGCATGTATGAGTTCATCACTTTACTTATCAATTTGTTCATTGTCTCACCATCTCCTTTTGTGGTGTTGCACAGTGTTAGAGTGAATATGACAATGAGAGACGAGTAGATTGTGAGTGTGTTTTGGGTACACTGTTGAGATTAGTGAGGATGCAAATACACAGACGATTGCTGAGTGACCAGGAGCGATTGCATCGTCCACGGAAACCTTTGTTTTTATTGAGCAGTTTTTCACTCAAGTCTTTTTACCTTCTTTTTTTTTCATCTGCTGCTTGCATAACTTCTGCTTGTAAAAAAGAAAAAGAGAAAAAAGAATGGAGATGGCAGCATTCTTCCTGTGAGGCTTGTCCGGACCAGATTCAGCAAACTCTCTCAACTTGTCATAAACAGCTTCATTAAACCTGATGAATGCCAACTGTTCACAAGTTTTGTGAGTTTTATTCACAACAAATGTAGAACGCTTGTGACAGAAATAAAGAGAGAACGATGAGAATGCGATCCATCACAGATGATGCGACAGTGGCAGGAGGATGTTCTTATGGACCGTGATGCACAGAAAGTAATCTAATCTACGCCGAGTAGAACTGCCCTTTAGAACAAAGTGTTTCGTGATCTGCGCTATCAGCAGGACCACTTCATCTGTCTGTCCCTTCAAAAACTGTTGGGAAATGATTATCCTGTAGGATGTTACAACACTGTGGTTAAGGGTTATTTAGTTTTAGGCAGATCAATGTCATCTTTCACTGTGCAGGTTTGGGGAAGTTAAAATTAGGGGAACACCTCCAAAGTTTACAGTCATTATTAAATCCAAGAATTCAAGAAGTAAACACATATTATGTGTTTAATTGTTGCTTCACTTCAGTGGTAAGACTATCGGCGTATTTATCAGTGACATGCTAACACATTTCGGCCGCTCGGATACAAGCGGCCGAAATGAGCTTCCTCCGTAGGGTGGCCGGGCTCAGCCTTAGAGATAGGGTAAGGAGCTCGGACATCAGGGGGGAGCTTGGAGTCGAGTCGCTGCTCCTTCGTGTCCAAAGGAGTCAGCTGAGGTGGTTCGGGCATCTAGTCAGGATGCCTCCTGGACGCCTCCCATTAGAGGTTTTCCGGGCACGTCCAACTGGTAGGAGGCCCCGGGGAAGACCGAGGACACGCTGGAGGGATTATATCTCCCGGCTGGCCTTGGAACGCCTCGGGATCCCCCAGAATGAGCTGGAAAGTGCTGCGGGTGAGAGGGAAGCCTGGGTCGGCCTGCTGAACCTGCTGCCACCGCGACCCGACCCCGGATAAGAGGTGATAATGGATGGATGGATGGATGCTAACACTTGGTGTGATAGTAGTACAGGTACAGAAGAGTCATCATCACCTTTTTTGTCATGGTTACAATAATAACCACGTGCACCTCCCATATTAATGTATTAATGTCTTCCACCCGGACTTCCTCCCTGACTTCCTCCCGCTGAGGATTTTGCTGCTGTATAAAAACCTCCCATTACTTCCTCCTTTATTTCCTGTCAGAAGCACTACGGCCTATAGAGGGCGCCCTCACTTCAAGTCAAACAGACAACGTTCTGGTTTATTTGTTGAAACAACTTCTGCTGAATTTTGTTCGTGCCGAAGGACAAAACTGTTGAACGCATCAAGTTCTCTTAAAGGACTCGTGCAACACGTTCTTACTCCCAACTCGCCACACGTGGACGCTGGGTCCTTTTGGACCCTCGGGGCGCCCCTTAAAAGCATCAGAAGGCCCCAAAGAAGTAGCAGTGTGTTCATCAGATAATTGCAGATAACAGTTTATTCACTGATACTAACAACTCAAGACTCTGGTAAACGGTCAGAGTCCAGTGGGGGCTGAAGCTACCAACCACTGTTGTGGTTTCCAATCACTTATGAGAGAGTCCTCACAAGAAGGACGGCCACATCTGACGTTTCAGCAAAAGCCCCAAAATATAATGATTGTTTACAAAAACTCTTGTGGACATAGTAATGACTTGAGCAAAGGAGGAAGTCAGGTGACATTAGGGTGGATGGAATTACATTATGAACTAGAAAATGGACTCAAAGATGTCGCCCAAAAAGTGTGGGTCTCTCTCAAGGGCAGTGACAAACAATGTATTTTGTCATTTCATTTCATTTCAAATTTTTTATTTGGAGGACTGCAAACAGGTATGTCATATTGACATATAGAACATCAAGAAATGATTCCACAGTGATGTAAAATGATCACGGCGCAGAAAAGGAGCAGGGAGCTGTCTTTAAGTGTAGCTGTGCCATCTGATAGGATCTGATGTTTGAACTTGGACGAGCATTATGTAACAGATCAACATGCACCGCCCATATGTGGGACAAGGACTTTGTGATTAGTCCTTGTCTGTGTCCCGTTTCTCTAACGTGTCCAGACTGTGTGGCTCTGAGTGACGTCCTCACCCAGTCTGTCCACTATCACATTGATGAGTGACAGGCAGGAACACACCATGATACGGACAGATGATCTGGACGGTGTCTATGACAATCACAGTTTGGTACATACAGAGGGGAGTTCTGTATCTATCTAAATATACGGAATTTTTCTTTTTATTGATTTGATGATTAGATTTTGGAATGTGCCAAATTACCTTTTGTTTGGGTGATATATGTAACTTTCTGCTAATGTTGAAGACATGTTGGATGCAATTGAACGACACACCCTTGCAGATGAACTGAATTAGGAGGGAGAGCCACACACGTTTGGTGTTAACCAAAGATACATTTCAAGGTGATTCTGTTCAATAAAAGAGGTCAATGAGACTGCTGAAGCCTCATATTGAGTTCAGAGGAATATTAGAATCCAGGCAGAACATGAACGGTAGATTTCATCTTTTACTGTGCAGTTGTGCTACAAAACAATGCTTTGGTGTGGATGGAGGGGCTGTTACACTAACTAATAACTCTTTGAATGCAAAGACAAGGCATATCAAAAACAACTGCATTTTTATTTATTATGTCACGTACATTATGTAACTTATCACCACCACTATGACCTGTCTGGAGTTTGATTACTGCGTCTTCCTTGGCACTTTATACACTACAATTCACTTTAATATTTAACACCAGATGTAGCCCAAAATAAATGTTACTACTCAATAAAAAAAACCTAACATTAATCAATTGGAGTAACTTGCAATCCACTGGCTCTATTATCAAAACGAAGGTTATCCGTATCCTCAGGTAGGACAAATAAATTGCCAGGGAACCCGGAGACAGGGGTAGCACATGCAAACTCCAGATAGAAGGGCTTTGTTGAGCCCCATCCAGTACTACTACTAGTACTACTACAGCAGTGAAGTAAAAAGTCCTGCATTCAAAGTTTTACTGAGAAGAAAGAGCAAAAGTAGCCTATTGCAAGCGCAATGTACTTTATAGCTCTCCTGTTACTGTATACGTAACCGTTTGACATCTATTAATTGCTTTGATTCACCAATGTGTGAACAGTTTGTAATGTAACGTCAAAACGTCGTGACTGATTTCTATGTGAAGAACCATTTTTACAGATAAATCCAAGGGCTTGTCTTGCTTCTCACGGCTCCCCCACAGTGTGTAGCTAAAGGTAGTGAAATGAGTGGATATGGTCAATTCATTTTCAATGACTGTATTTGAATTTACATTTCTTAAAGTAGCTGAAAACAAAGCCATTGAATGCTGTTGAGTCAAGATACAACTCGATGTCTTGAAATCACTAAACACATTGTTACTGGATTAGAGTGTGAGCTTACAGTCATGTTTCTATGTTTCTTCGATCAATATATATTTTTAATCATCAATTATATTTTCCATCTTCAGTTGTTGGTCCCTGTGTTTAATTAGACTGATAATTAGAAGTGGGTGTCGTCACCGGACTGTTTTTTGTTTGTCGCAATGTATTTTTTTTGCAAGCCCTCTCTCCATGACAGGGTGGAGCTAAGTACAACTGAAGGCTGAATAAGAAGGAAAGTTCACTCCGAAAACCAAACGCATATTTTTCAGCTTTTGCATCAGGGGCCCCTGGGGCACCGCCCACCAGAGGGCGCTGCTGTACAGAAGAAGTTATAGGCTTTTCTCGATTTCAGACATAACAGATCCTCTCAGAGAACCGATGTGAGGCCCCTGGACAGAGGGTGGCAAATGTGTAGAAATGTTAAGATTCAGCCTTCTCTGTGCAGATTTGATGGAATCTTACCACGTCAAACCTGTCCAGTAATTTTTTTTATTGAATTCTATATGCTTTATTTTGAACATTTAAAAAAATTATTAAACATTTTATTAATGAAAAACAAAACAATAAATAACAGAACAGAGAATATGAGCAACATACTGTCAATAAGCTTAATAAATGTACATTTAATGTCCGAAATGCATTAAGAGGAAGCTAATGATGGGTTAATTAACTAATGATGGGTTAACTAACTTGATGGGTTAGTTTGGTCCTACCCAAACTAACCCATCAATACTCAACAATGCTACACAATCAAGAATGTAAAAAAACAACAACAACATCACCATTAGTGTACTTTACATTTTCCTCTTAAGTTATCACTTTTTTTGTAAGTTGCCAGGATGTCAGTACTGTTTTTCTGCATGCAGGACAGTTTGTTTGTGCAGTCTCAGGTTCCTTGATTTCAAAATCAGTGTTTTAAACATTGTTTACTTACCACGGCTCTTTGTCTTTGTACCATGCAGACTGACAGTAGCTCCACACAGTAATTCAGACATGGTCATAGTACACTGCTTTCATGTGTACAATGTGTCCTCAACGCGTAGAGGATGTTCGCAAGGTCAGTGTTTTGTTCGCGTGTGACCTTGCTGTTTGGATAAGATTGTTTGCAAATACTGTTTGGGGAAATGTGCGACATATACACTTTGTAGTCAAACCTGCCCGAACACACACAGTTCTGATTTGTATAGTTTTGATCTGTTGTGTCCACAGATCCACTTTAGAAAACACTCCCACTGGCCGTGACCTTGCAGTCACACTGTCCTCTACATGTACAGTAGAAGTGGTTGCGCTGCCAGCACACACCCTTACCACACAGAGAGAACCGTCAACAAGTTGTCATATACTCGTATCGCTGTTTGCTGACGTGTTGAATCCACTTCATGCAGGAGAACAACGATGAGGCTCCCACCCATGTACTCAGAGATGACTTTGGGGGAACATTTGTCTTCATATGGCCGAAGCAGTCCAGAGCACAGGGTGCCTGAAGTAACAATGGCCTGAAGTGAATCATGAACACCGACATAACTGAAAAGTCTACCCCAGTCACGTCCTATCAACTAGTACTATTAACACAGGTAGTAGGAGACAATGGGAGAGCCCTTTCAAAAGGAACCCACTTCTAAGGCCCAGTCCCCCCAAAAACACAACATGAGACACAAGAAAAAAGAGGAGCTTAACTGGGCTGTAAATATGTGGTATGCCACTGTCAGCTGCTATTATGAATCAAAATGTGAATGTATTTGAGGGCATATTTCCTCACTACATGCATTGGAGCTGTCACTGGTGCAGGGTTATCTCTCACATTCAGGAACTGATCCATTGTGTCTCTGCATACAAGGAAACGATAACTAGCTAACTGTGTGAAAATTGCATTGTGGTGATTGGCTTAGCACATCAGAAATACATGTAAATAGTTTTAGAAATTACAATTTTAAAAAAAGCCCAGCTGTTTAGAACAGCTGTTCTAAATCATACCCTGCTATGGCCTATTTGACTCTCAATGGACCAAAATGTGTAGCAGGACTGGAGTCTGAGCGCATCTAGTGGCTGCTTCGAGGACGGCAGGTCTGAGGAATGAGAGGAGAGGACATGGCCTGGGGGGAGTGAGCAGGAGGTGGAGACAAAGACAGGGAGCCAGGCAACACAACAAAGACACCAGAAAGGCCTTTTGACAAGTCAGTTGTATTCATAGAGCCCAATATCACAAAGTTGCCTCAGGGGCTTTAAACTGGCCCTGTGAGCAGTCCCTATATAGATTGTGTGAGTACCAGTGACCAGGACTTAAAAGAGTACACCACTGATTTAGCGTTACACAGCTTTAACACTGATACATATCACAGATATGGTCTTTTCTTTTTACGTCCCACTAATTCCTCTATCTAGTGACTTAGTGACTAGCACACTCAGGTTTATAAAGTGCATATACAATAATAATCATTATCAAAGGCACTAACTGATTCCAAAAGCCGATGAACAGGTTGCACCTCACGATACACACCCGCCCGCCCCCACACACACACACCACACACACACTCATCGCCAACGACGCTGTACTTTGACATTGAAAGAGGAAATCCCAGCCTGAGACTGAAGTCCATCGACTGCACACTTCAGCAAGTACACTTCCTCTAACAGTGCACTCGCTGCTTCATCGTCACCAGCGGCGGTCGTTTACACACCAGGAGCACGTTTTAAGCTGGTGCTTATTGGTTGAAGGAATACAATTTGAAAAAAACAAAAACAAATGATGACAAAGTCAGAACCTTAGAACCGGATTCACTTTCATCTGCTCAACCGAGAAAAATGGACACAAAGTCACAGCAAGCGCAGGTGGTGAGTGTGCTCCTTCCATCAGCCATTCGTGTGCTCCCTGTACAGATTTATTCATGTCAGTATCTGGAAAATGTCATAAATGAAGGTAATTAGGAATGAGAAAACAAACAGACATATATATATATATATATATATATATATTTCCTGTGAGTGTCACATGACAGGAGGAATGGAGAACTTTGATGTTAACAACTTCACTTTTACTTCCTGTGGTAAGAATTGCAACACAGAATAACACCACTTTGATATTGAGTCTAGGGGAAGGGTGTCTGTGTGTGTTAGAGAGAGAGTGTGTGTGTTTCTTGACTTGAGGGTAATGTCATGTGTAAAGATGTGAAATGTAGCCGTAAAGATCAGCTTTTCGACTTCCTGCACACCTGTCTCGGCTCCCAACGTCTTTCCTGATCCGTCCAGACTTCCAGTGAAATGTAGGATTGATTACAAATGATCTACTTTATATTGTATTTATTGTAGCGTTGAACAGGTTCGATCATCATAATTCTAAATGGTATGCTGGGGGCTACTCCATTCAGCGGAAACAAAAACACGGTGTTTGGTTACTTGCTCGTTCCATCTGGGTGTTTATGTTTCCACGCTGGTAGTTTAGCATCAGACTGCTGATCAACACTTAGGTACTTCTCCCAAAGTTGACATACTATCACAAAGCATGCCTCAAAAGCAATGCGTAACAACATTAGCAAAACACAGAGCAATGTATCGCAGTGAGATACAGCGCATTGCAAACGTAATAATCAGACACACACAGTACAGTGTACAAATGGACCCTATGAGACGTGAAGTCACAAAGACTCCGGGGAGGAAGCAGAGTTAATAAGGTGCAATGGAGAGATGTAAATTCATCCATAAGGAGAGAGAGAAGAGGAGATAGGTGCTCAGTGTATCCTAAAACATCCCCCAGTAGCCTATAAGCCTATAGCAGCATATCAAGGGGCTGGACCAAGGCAAACCTGATTCAGCCCTAACTATAAGCACTATTAAAGAGGAAAGTCTTAAGTCTATTCTTGAATGAGGTGACTGTGTCTGCCTCCCGGACTGAAAGTGGAAGCTGGTTCCATAAAAGAGGAGCTTGATAACTGAAGGCTCTGGCTCCCATCCTACTTTTTAGGACTCTAGGAACCACAAGTAGCCCCGCATTTAGTGAGCAGCTCTCTAGTGGGGCAATATGGTACTACAGCTCCTTAAGATATGATGGTGCATCACCAATCAAGGCTTTGTAGGTGAGGAGAACCATTTTAAATGTGATTCTTGATTTGACAGGGAGCCAGTGCAGAGCAGCTAATACAGGAGTCATGTGATCTCTTTTCTTAGTTTTTGTGAGTACACGAGCTGCAGCATTCTGGATCAACTGGAGGGATTTAAGAGACTTATTAGAGCAGCCTGATAATAAGGAGTTGCAGTAATCTAGTCTGGAAGTAACAAACGCAAGGTTTGAGGAGTGACTAGAGGTGATAAGTAGGACAGTGCCGGTAATATTTCACTTATTTCAGTTAAAAGCAGGATCCTGAAGTCTGAGGTTCACGTAATGAAATAAGAATGGGTTTAGTTAATATCGTAGGAATAGAAGAGTACAACAAACCTCTTCGAAATAAGTAAACTAGACTACTGTCTATTTATATATTTCTATTTATATATAGCTATTATTAACTCTTGTCATCACTGCCAACGGGTCGAATGCATCATGTTCCCCAGAAACTCCTTCAGTTCAGACTCCAGTAGGGCCTCCGGCAGCAACCAGCCCCCCGTGGACAGACCCAGACCCTCCAGGAGCAGAGCTTCTCCTCTCTAGTCCTGACTTCACGCTGCTGGAGGCCCAGGCTGCATTAGTAGGCCCGCTGAGGGAGGCCCGGCAGAACCGGAACCAGGACTGAGTGGGATAGACTCCCAGACCCTGCTGCAGTAAAGTGAGAGGTTTTTGAAAGGGACTCTGGTGCTCTGAAACTCCACCGCTTTTGTCCACAGGGGCCGCCAAAATCAACACACATTTAAAGTTCATTGTAGTAGCTTTAAGTAAGTAAAAGTACTCCTTCTGAAGAACAATGAACTTTGTGAGTGTTATTGATATTAATTACACCTCTGGCAAGTTATCCGCTTTGACAGAATGCAGAATGAAAAAGATCGGAAAGTTCACGTAAATTAGGAACATTCACATTAAGGTATAGTGCGGGTGATAATATAGCGGAGAAGACAATAACCTGCTTTATTGAATGAGAAGCGATAAGCCGCAGAAACACGCTGCAGTTTTGTCATAAAAGAGTGTGTTCGGGATGGAGTAGTTACAGGCGTGGTCACTGCGACTGAGGCCATCTGTTCCGTCTGAAGTGAATGATAAACCAGGGGAAGGGCAAGTGTGCACAGGTCTGAAAGCACTCCAACGGCCATTACCCAGAGGCCGCAAATAACATTTGCATTTTGATGGTCTGATATGCTTTTTCAGGGCTTCATGTTCAGTGAGTGTGCCCCAAAAATTACTTGTTTCCAGCTCTACACATATTGACTTTGTAAAAGTTCATTTTACAATGTAAAAGTCAATAAGCAAATAAGTATATATATATATATATATATATATATATATATACACTTATTTGCTTTCTTTCTGAGAGTAAATTGAAGATGATGATCAATATTGATCTGAAGGCTGTGGGTTAAGTACAGATCTGGAATCAGGCAATGCTTGGCCTAGTTTAACATAAACACTGCAGGGAAGGGGAATAGCTAGCCTGGCTCCGTCCAAAGTTCAGTTAACACTTCTAAAGCTTCTGTATCATGCTTATCTAAGCTGTTTAAGTGGAGCTGCGTGCTGGTACTATTTCTTGTCAAAGAACAGCAATACCTTCAGGGTCAAAAACGCTGCACAGCTGTGCTGGGTGGAAAGGTAAACTGTTGTTAGTCAAGATATAGTTCCAACATGGAACTCTCCCTTTTCTCTTAGCACTGTCCACTGATCAGTGTCAGTCGGTGGCATCTCTTCTGTCTTTGCTCGTTTATTTTCCCTTACGCTGCTCATGCTCACTATATGGATACTATATTACTATGGTTTAATCAAAACTAACACGAAACATAAAATCCTTCCTGTACCACAGGATCTTTCCACAGCATTAGATCAATGACTGACTGAAAAACAAATGTTGAAGCTAGCAGAAAGTGATGGCAAGAACAGAAAACAGACAACGTTTTACAACTCGAACAAACTAATATTACAAATATTTTGCTTTACGACGCGCTCCACTAACCCTGCATCGATGCATTCCACTTGTACACTGGTGGTTTATAATGCCGGGGAGTTTTCCCATAGGGCACCATCATGTCCTGTCATTTTGGTTGGCTATAAATAGCGGCCATGTCTTCCCATGCAGAATGTAAAGTTCATGCAGTATGAGCTTCCAGTTTAATCATACCAGTGGCTGAGAGGCAGCAAAGGATTGCTGTCTGTAGTGGTATCAGTGACCACGCTGACTAAGACACGTTAACACCAGAACGCGTGAGCCGGACCACCAGCTGTGACCATGAAATGCTCTTTAAACATAAGTGGGAATGTACAGTATTCCATTTAAAACACTGTATATAAGTTTAAAGCTGCACTTATTATTGTTGCTACTTGCCTATAGGAGGACCACAGACTGTATATATGAAGTGGACAAAGTCATCGTGACGTCACCCGTCTTGAGTTCGGTGATTTCTCCGTCGCCATTTTGGATTACCGCCATCGCCATGTCTCTGGTAGCGGCAGTAATCTGTCAATCATAGTAAGCCCGCCCTAAAGTATACTCTGCTTTATGGTCTATTTGACTCTAAATGGACCATAATCTATGATACTGATAAATCATGCTGTATTGAAGAAGACTTGAAACTAGAGATTGAGACCATAATAATAATAATAATAATGCATTTAACTTATATAGCGCTTTTCGTGATACTCAAAGACACTTTACATAACAGAATTATAACATCCTAAAAGCTAAAAAAATAAGAATAACTAAAGTTACAGGTAAAACAAATAGGGACTTTGTCAGTTTCTCGGACCCTAATAAATAAAAATAATAAGAACATGGAGCAAACAATCACACATTAAAAGCAGTTCTGAACAGGTGGGTTTTGATTTGCGATTTGAATATGGAAAGATCAGTGCAGTCTCGGATGAGTTTGGGGAGAGAGTTCCAGAGGGAGGGGGCAGATATAGAGAAGGCTCTGTCACCCCACGTCCGGTGCTTGGTCCTATGTGGGATGGACAGGAGATCGGCATCAGAGGAGCGGAGCCGACGGGATGGAGTGTGGTGGTGGAGCAGGTCGGTGAGGTAGGAGGGGGCCTGATGGAGTGTGGTGGTGGAGCAGGTCGGTGAGGTAGGAGGGGGCCTGATGGAGTGTGGTGGTGGAGCAGGTCGGTGAGGTAGGAGGGGGCCTGATGGAGTGTGGTGGTGGAGCAGGTCGGTGAGGTAGGAGGGGGCCTGATTATGGAGGGCTTTGTGAGTGAGGAGAGGGATTTTATATTGTATTGGATCCGTTGTGGGACGGGGAGCCAGTGAAGGCTCTGGAGAACAGGGGTGATGTGATCACGGGAGCGGGAGTGGGTGAGCAGGCGAGCAGCAGAGTTCTGGATGTATTGGAGTTTGTTTAGGATTTTGGAAGATGTGCCATAAAGAATACTATTGCAATACTCAATTCTGGAGGTGATGAAGGCTTGGATTAAAGTTTCAGCAGCAGATGAGGAAAGTGATGGGCGAAGACGGGCAATGTTTCTTAGGTGGAAGAAGGAGGTTCTGGTGATTTGTTTGATGTGATGTTCAAATGAGAGGTTGCTGTCAAACATGACTCCGAGGTTGCGGATGTGAGGGGAGGGAGACAGAGTGGAGTTGTCGATGGTGAGGCAGAAGTTGTGACTGGTTTTGGTGAGAGATTTGGGGCCGATGATGATCATATCAGATTTATCACAGTTGAGTTTGAGAAAATTCGTTTGCATCCATGATTTAATGTCAGTGAGGCAGTTGGTCAGAGTGGAGTGAGTCGTAGTGTTAATGGCCTTTGTGGAGATGTAGAGCTGGACATCATCAGCGTAGCAGTGGAAGAGGAGACCGTGATGACGTATAATGTTACCAAGAGGGAGCAGGTAGAGGATGAATAGAAGAGGACCAAGCATCGAACCCTGGGGGACGCCCTGAGACAGAGGAGCAGTGGAGGAGGTGCAGTCGTTAATGCTGATGAATTATAAACTCATGTTTACAATGTGGGAAGTGAGAAGTTCTTTACAGTCAGACTTCCTTTTTGCAACCAGAGGAATCGACCCCTGATGGTCAGTAGAGAGAATGCACGTTTTGAGACTCGGCAGAACAAGCCAATGATCCGGCGGCAAAGGTTTTGGCAATCAGGCACCTAGAAATCGACAACACTAGATCAATCATCAAATGACCAGATTAGTGAAGACACATTGGATCAAAAGTGAAAATTGTGACCCGAAAAGGTCAAGAGGGTCACCAAAATCATTAGGAACCAGTAGTTGGGATACAACATGCTTATTTCTTTTACCAGCAAGGTGGAAAATTAGACTAATCTTTCTTACTAGACCACTAACCGATTACATACATTGCCTCGTAGCTTTTTATTTCATTTCTATGTATCTTTATTCCACTTTCTCTTAGACATCGGAGCAGCAACCGTCTCAGAACACCAGAAGGAGTCTCAGCTTCTCATCCTTCCGTGTTAAAAGTAAGACAGCGGATCATGCAATGCACACTCACAGACAACTCACTCAGCTTTTTACTCGCTGATGACCCGTCATTGTGTCGACATGAACCTCTGCAGAAAAGAGCAAAAGTCCTGAAGAGGGTGCATTTACACGGCGGAGAGGGCTGCGGTCGTTCTCATCAGTGCGGGAGACATCGAGAAAGGGTTAGCAGTGCCCTTTTCTAATTCCCCCACAGTTAATCCGTCTCACAACAATCACAGACTGGTCAAATCCTTGTGGGTTCTTTTTCATTTCTAATCCTAGAGTCAGTCCCAGGTGAAGAGGGTGCCTCGCAGGCGAACTGTACCCGGGACCAGGTGAAGCAGACAGGTACGTAGGAAGGCACGACACAGGCATAGAGTGGACATGGCAAAGGGTGCAATGCTAAATGGAGCCTTGGCTACTCGGCATCAGCTGTTTCATTCAGGCTGTACAACCACTGGCTCCTTCACCAGCTGCTCGCGTTAATGCAGAGGGGATTTTGGATGTCATCCTAGAGCTCACCATCCCACCGTCCTTCTTAAGTGCTAAGAGTTTTGGCGATGCTAATTAAAAAGATGTCCATGCACTTGTTAGGTAGGACTCGTTCTCCAGCACAATCCTTGTTGTGGCTTCAAGTTCCCTCAAGGAGCAAATGCCCCTTTTTCTTCTGTATGTGTGTGTTTCCTAAAAATTAAATGTACATACTACTCATTTGCACCAACCAAGACATTTTTTTAAAAAAGAAGCATTTTCAAATGAAAGTTTATGCAAAGCATTCAGTAACAACTACTTTATTTGTTTCCGTTTGCGGAAGCTAAAAGCAAAATGTTACAAGCAACTCAAAGGGTTTGATTAAAGTTGGGGAAAGATGGTCAGGGTTTTCAGAGAGGACAATTTTGTAAAGGCAATAGAATACAAATTGGCAATGCGCATGCGGCATTATCAAGATGGGATGAGATATTGATCCATTTGAAAGGGGTTGGAGAGAATAATAAATACAAAAAATAAAAAAAGGTTTTGAGAATAAAGGTATGGCTTCGTGAACTCGCATCTTTGCAGATGAGATTAATCACAGAAATCCAATACAGGCTTCACACCAAGTAGTACTGCAAACTATGAATTATTAAAGGGGTATTCATAATTTGACATGTCATGGTATTTTTACTAGTCATATATAAATACTACTAAGCCTGAGAAGCTTGGTTCATGAAGTCTGTTGTATAGTATACAGCCTGTGTATTATACAGGGTATACTGGGTTATATTATGGGAAGTATAGGATTCAGAGTTGGAGCTGCTGCATCAATTATGACCATTCATTTTCAGATCTGCCTTCACAAGTCCCCCAAAAGTGCATCACTGAAGTACCCTGGAGTCCAGACCATATCGCTTCCTACCAGTATGGAGAACATCATAAAGTTAGTTAGAAAATATGCAAGCTATTAGCCCTTTGAAAACTGATGTGATCGGGGAATTCATGGCTACTTGACAGATGTCAACTTAATTTTATTGCTGTGGGTACTTCTCTATTTACAGTATAAAGAACAGCATTTTTCAGAAGTGTATTTACAGTCTTGTCAAAGAGGAAGAAAAGTCATGACCTTTCACAGGATCCTATGAAGTTACTGCTTCACGGTTACAGTTAAAGAACTACTCCTCGCACACCTTTTTCTTTCTGTTTTGCGGTCGAGCTCCTATGTTTTAACTTGACGTGTGACTTGAATCAGTTTACTGGTCGCGAACCAAATTCTCCATACAGACAGAGGAAGAAAACAACTGCTCTGGTAGCGAACAACCGTCGGGTAATACGTTACGGAGCGTTTTTGCGGACCTGACTTGAACGCAACACAACACAGCACACTAAGGCTTGGGCACGCTCCAAGCGGCAGAAGCAGTTTGAGCCCGTGAAGCACGCGGAGAGGGGCGGTGTGCGCGAGCAGAGGGTGCGATGTGTGTGCGGGAATGGAGACGGTAAAGTGCCGCTGCTGTGTTACGGAGTTTCGCCGAAAAAACAGCCGAGAGGACTGCGGGGTTCCCGCGGGGTGAAGCAGATATGAGTGGAACGGTGGTAAAGAGAAGGAAAGGGGCTGGACTGAACCTAAGGAGCAGATGGAGTGAGTACATGTATCCACTATGAAGTCTGCGCGTGACGTAGTCTACGGAGATAGAAACAGATTAATAAAAAACACGGAAGAACATAACCAAAAAATGGCTTGCGTTACTGTGGCACGGTGTTCCGTGTACCGACTGAGGTATCACGTAGCAGACAGAGCCAACCTGTTGGAGCGTGATGTTGACGTCTCGCGCAACTTGTATATCCGTGTGTTAAGTTGTCAACTACGTTGGGAGTTAAATACGGCGGACAAATAGTGAAATAAACTGGAAAAAGCTTGCTGAAATAATTTATGAACACGCCGAATTGAGAGTTCAGCACCTCAGACGTCAACACGTAAAATCCGCGTATTTCTCATCGCAGTTTAGTGTGATTTGGCAGCAGACTGGTGTTGGAAGTCAAAGAGACGTTTTGTCCCCGAGCCTCAGTGAAGCAGGCTTCAGTCGTTCACCGTGTCCATCCAGTCCGACTTCTGGCCATGACAAGTGCACTAGCGCCCACATCCCCGTGTCTCCCCTACAGCCTTACACCCTGACCCCTCACGGACTTCACTGACGTCACCTGTTAAGTGGTTTATATACATACACATACATATACATATATATATATATATATATATATATATATATATATATATATATATATATATATATATATATATGCATGTGTATGCATATGTGTGTGCGTGTATATATGTATATATACATATGTGTGTGTGTGTGTGTGTGTATGTATATATATATATATATATATATATATATATATATATATATATATATATATATATATATATATATATATATATATACACACACACACATATAATATATATACATACATATCTATATACACACACACATATCTATATATGTGTATATAGATATGTATGTGTGTGTATATATATATATATATATATATATATATATATATATATATGTGTGTGTGTGTGTGTGTATGTATGTATGTATATATACACACACACACATATAATATATATATATATATACACACACACACACACATATAATATATATATATACATATATACATACATATCTATATACACACACACATATCAATATATGTGTATATAGATATGTATATATATATATATATATATATATATATATATATATATATATATATATATATGTAAAACCACCCAGGTGTTGTCCTCTTTGTGTATCTTCTCTTTCTTTTTTTATATCTCCGGCTTACACACTTCCTCTGGTTGGTAACCTGCATGTTTAATGTCATATCGCTATGAATTGGGGGTAATTCCCTAAGGCAAAGGTCTGCAGAAATGCAGATGTATGGAAAGGGTCCATAAAGGGCTCACAATGCCTGCGAGAGAGCCCTCAAACACTCAATGATTTGAAAGTGCGACAGAACTAAATCCTCACCTAGTTTCCGAGAGCGACGAGATTGGGATCGGGCCCATGATGCTAACTCGATGCGTTGAATCTTGACATGTTATTCCGCTCTTAGTCATTTAATGGATTCAATCTGATGATGTGGGTCACTTTGGAGCCCAGGCAGCTGACATGGCAGTCACACATGTCTCTTTTGTTGCAGTCCCTTTGTAACGCTGGTGTAATCCATCGGCTACCCGGCCGCCGCTCACATTTGAAGTCGAACACCTTTCCACGCAGCAGAGGCCGTGTGAGGCGCTCCGTGGCTGGCTACAGATTAAGCCAGGAATGCAGCTATTGACACTGAAAAATGATCCCACTGGGCATGAAACATACTTTTTGAGAGCTATATAACTGTCTGAATGTGGGACTTTGTTTGTTTTAGGTCAGGAGAGATTATATTTGAAATCTACAGGTTGCAGGTTTTCTGAATGACAAATGTAATTTGAACAGGATTTGGGCAGTGCTCTGTTGTTCATTAGTGACTGCGCCATTCCTTTTCTTATAGAATTGGTTGTAACATGTCCAGGAGCCTGAGGGCGGCAGGCTGTTGAACCACGTTTACACCCTCGTCATAGCTGAACGGCAGCAGCACATCTAGGCAGTAGCATGTCGAAGCTTCAGACATTGTCCATGTCAAGAGTCCTCTAGTGTAGATTTTGCTCCATATTTTTTTATGTTTCTTGGTTGCTGAGTGAGTGCAAACCGGTTCAACTGCACGCCGTTGGATGGGGAAACACCGGCGTGGCTATTGACACAGTGAAAACAGACTGAGGTTGAGTAAGGCGGACTTCAGGCCTCTGTAAAGGTTGTTCTTGTTGATGTTGTTGTGAGGACCCAGATTGAAAGTGAAACCTGGACAATGTCTTTTTAAGTTATCTCCTCCAGTTGTAGCTCTTCTCGGACGCGTTCAGCTTTTTAAACGAACGCAGACGAGTACGTCTCATTCTGCGGTGAACACAAGATCGTGTTTGACGGCACACCGGGCATTGCAGTGAGACGACCGCACACCGACAAGAATGCAGTTTGTGGTCGAGTGGAACCGGTTTCGCCATCAAGTGATTCACTTGGGATTAGAGCTTCTTCTTCCGTGTGGCGGCCTCCTCTTTACAAAGGAAGTTCGACACATTAGGCATCTAATCACTTCGGTCTCCAAAGACTGTGTGGGCCCTTTTTAATTAAAAACCGGTTGGACGGCATTGTATTGTGTTGAGATGATCATAAACAGGCTTTTGTTTCTTGGTAAACGTTTCAATCGTTTCTGCAAATTGTAGCGGCATAAGAAAATATTGACACACTGGAGTGTTACAAATATATTATTATCCCGGTATATATTGAACGGTAACCAATACACGGCCCTAAATTGTGCCTTTATTCCAATTAGAGAGAGCTGGATGTTTTTCTGTGCTGCCGGGGGGGGGAATAGGTAGATGGTCTTGTTACCTTTGGACCGAGTTTACAGTCTTCATGTAAACCCTGTTTACGCTACCAGTTACTGGTCGGTAGCCTTGTAACCCCACAGACATGAGAGTGGTATCCCAAATATTTTCCAAACTGTCAAACTATTCCATGAAGGCGTCATGGTGGACAAGGGACTTCCCATCTCCCATTCTGGCTCGGGGAAATGTCTCCCTCCTCTCTCTTGCCCATACACTTTCAACCAAAGTAAAAAATACCCAATCATTTAAAAAAAGTACAAGGGGGAAATGTGCTTGCATGAGGCCGTCCCAGCTACTCTGAATAATCCACACAATACAATACATATTTGATACTGTAGTATATTTTTGTCATGAACTTGTGTCATTTTAGTTTTTTCACTTTTACTTCACTATATGAAAGTGAAATTGACAATTGGTACAATTTCGATCGGACGTTCCTTTGTTATAACATTACATTAATAATAAAATACAGGCTTACTTTGTAGATGGTTTCCTGTTGCTATATAATAATAGATACCGTATCAACTTTTATTTTGGATAATTTTCAGCAAGGTATTTTTCTCTTTCTCTCCCTTCTTCCTTTCAGATGAGACGAGTTGTGAAGTTTGAACTTTGTTGGTAATTAATTAATTTTATTTCCTTGTTTGCAGTGGGAAGTCAACGTTTGGTGATGGACTCTCTGAGTCATTGTTAAACCAAATAATATTTTCTACAAACAGTTGATCTGAATATGAAATAATGAATCAAAAACACTGACGTTTGACACGTATTGTAAATTATGAAGAGCATTTTCCAAATCTGACAGAATTGTCCTGTAGAATGCCGTTTTCTTTTCTTTTTTTTTATCCCCACAGGACCTGAATGCAGCACAAGCATGAAAATTCTTTCCTTGGAGTCTGATGTAAACAAATGATTTAGCACTGTTTGAGCTGCAGTATACCCACAGGACTAATACTGTGGGTATACTGCAACCCTCATCAACATCATGTTGTTGATGAGGGTTGCTCTCGTACTTTGTGATCCCGATGGAAAAGACTGCACTTGTTGTTTACACATTTAGTTTCATCTACAGTACTTATGAATATCGTGTGCTCCACAACAACCAGAGCTCTGGTATGTGTGATATTAGCTCGGTCCGCAGGGATCTTCCCTTGTTTGGGCAGTCGTCACCAGGCGCTGTTCACCACAACATACTCTAGTTTGTGTTTTTAGTCGAGTGGGCTCGGTTGCTTGGTTGAAACGGATCAGTATCGGGTATTTTGTGTACCCGAGGGGTGTTTCACAAGTATGCCGACCCTACAAATCAGGCTTGTGTTCAAGGAACTCTGTTTAGTTACCATGGAAACGTGACCTGAAAGCAAATGAGATGAATTTCCCGAAAAATCTCAATTTAAATGTGAACCAAATAAAATAAATGTGACACCCAGACATACTTCCATTAAGATGCTTTTTAAACAACTGTCACCTGTAACAAAACAAATGGCAAAATACGTTCCTGTGAAACACCCATAAATTACCCGGTCAGGGTCAAATTTCATGCTTGAAAGTTGTTCAGTGTCATGCTGCATCTTTTCGCTCTCGCACTGGATTCACCGTGACCATCTGTGATTGAAAAGGAACTCCTACTTCAAAGTTTCATAAAGAACACAAGGTCGCTCCAACCAGACAGGTCTTAGCGGCCTCGTGTTCTTTATGAAACAAACGAATACGGGTTCAGTTTGTTGGGCTTTTCGAAGTCTTCCTGAAACGCTCCTCCAGATGTTTTTCACTCCACTTTGGCCAAAAGTAGAAATGTACAAAATTAAGTATTCATAAGTGACGTCACAGTATTTAGCAAACTGACAGTTCCTCTTCTATGTGTTGTCCAGGTGAGCCGCCCAAAGATAACCTCATCTCTGAGGTGGCGGAGAAACACAGTAAGTGGAGACACTTTTCTTTTGACTGTAAAGTTAAGGCTTTCTTAAACCACTTTACCCTGGATCTTCAAATACAAGGTTCCTAATTGGACTTGGTCGCTTTAAGTCGAATCATTTCTAAAGAACTATAATTGGATCTTTATTGTCATTGTGCTGAGAACAACAACTACAAATGAAAGCAGAATATATACCATGACAAGTATGATATGATAGTCAAGTGTGTATTGCAAAAAGTCAGGCGACATGGCCAAAACCTCCTATCCTGGATGCCATATCTCGATAACAATAACAATAACAATATATATATATATATATATATATATATATATATACATAGCATGTTTTCTGATAATTTAATAATTAAATAGTACCTATGAAATAAGCACATGTTAAAGCCTATTTTTGTTTACTCCTATGTGACTCGACAAATGAGGAGCATGTTCTCATTTTATTAAGGATGTTAGTGCAGAATAAGTTAAATTCTAAAGAAAAAAATGAGTCCATATCGAACAAGCCTATGGTGTCATGGAAACTATGAAGAAACCATATATACAATAGACATCTTTTGTGTATGTCATCGTATTGCCCTGCTTTGCCCGCAGGCTTTAAGAGAGCAGCTGTTTATATTTATTTGTTGACATATTTACAGGCTGGGCAATATATCAATATTGTATAGATATTTTGAAATGAGACTAGATATTGTAATATGTCATAAGTATAGTCATTTCCTGCTTTTAAAAGCTGCATTACAGTAATGTGATGTCATTCTCTGAACTCACCAGACTTTTCTAGCTGCCCTATTATTTGCCTTTAATACTTGGTCACTATAAATAACTTGTGAAAGCACCAATAGTCATCAATAAGTTAACTGATATCGTGGTATTTGGTGAAAGACATTGTGACAATGGTATTCCCTGTCTGGCCCCGCCCCCGTACCGGTGTCACTTGGAGCCAGAAGGTCGTGGGAAGGTTTTCAGCGTTCAGCAGCTTCTGCCTTTCTCTTCTGCAGCAGCCGTCCCATCAGGTGAAGACGAAGATGGACCACAAGGGGCCCTCAAGAGGTTCAGCGCCATGTGGTCCTCCTTCCGCAAGGGCAAAAAAGATAGTGAGTATTACATTACAGTGACACGTCAAGTACTTCCACTTTGTTGTTCACTGTTACCTTGGTGACCTGAGTGTCGGAGCAGAGAGGGGAGGAGTTGGTGCTGGGCGTTGGGTCTTGTTGTGGTTTGGAGACCTTGTGATATTTACCCGCGGGGTGTGGAGTAGCAGTTCTGAATAGATACTGAGCAGACATGACAAACAGGGTTGCGCAATTGTGATCAGAGTCCAGCTGCAGACACCAGGGGTTTTCCATTGGGCTCATTTCCCCCAGAGACTGTCTGTGGTTTAGCTTTGATACCGAGGGAAATGAAAACCAAACAAATTAAGAGCTTGTTATTCCCCGCCAAGCAAACTACCGAAAAGGAACAGATTCTTCAGGTGGAACTTACCATCGCTGCACACCCCAAATATGTCGAAAGGCTAATTCGGACTACTGATCATAAAACTACACAGAGGTATTTGTGCATTTGCAAGTGGTAGGGGATGCTCCAGCAGGCCTTAAAAACACACAGACAGAAGGCTGCTGGCCTGAGGAAGAAGAAGAAGAAGAAAAAAAAAAAGCCCCTTGCTGGGGCTTTCATTTTGGACAAAGAGGGAGGAATGCAGCAGAGAACACGTGAACAGGCTGGCAGCCAGTGGAGAAGACAGAATGAAGCTGGGCTGGAGGAATAGGCTGGATACTGGTCTCCTGAGCAGAGCCCTGGATCGGGAGGGTGATCCGGGCCAACAGGCAAACATTTGTTCACGGAGTCAAGGGTCATTTATTGTCATTATGCAACACAGGGATGCACAACGCAATTCACTTGTAGCCCATTTGTAACATGACAAACACATGACCAACAAAACAAAACAGCAGTGCATTCCTGTAGAGCATGTTCTTCTTTACATTAAAAATTAAACATGAGGGAAAGAAACTCATGAACTCTGACTATGTTTGAGCACTCCCTGGGGCAGTTTAGTTTAGTCTGGCTGGTTGGTCACTTGCACTTTAACCCCACACTTTCAGATGTTGATCAATGTCTTCTGTCATATTTCATGAGGGGAAAATGTGTACAAAAAATGGAGAGAGGTGGGAAGCAGTTATACATTTCTAAAATGTTCTCTGTTTAAAATCCTGAGGAGGAGGAGCAAAAATAACGAAATGTGTTCATCCACCGTTTTAAAGCCGCTCCTATGACCACTAAATATGTCTGATCACCATCAGATCAGGGGCCTGTAAGCCTTTCCACCTGGACCACAGTGGTGACCCTGGATGCTTAAGCACAATGTATTTCCACATTTCTGTGTAGAAGTCAAAGACCCTGAGCCGACGGAGCCACCGGGCCCCGCGGCGGCAGACAGCGCATCCAGGCAGCACCGCTACGCCAGCGGCCAGTACTTCTTTGAGTACCTGGTGGTGGTCAGCCTCAAGAAGACCAAAGACGGCAGCAGCTACGAACCTCAGATCACCTACCAGTTTCCCAAGGTCAGTTTGATGGTGGAACGTACAGTAGGTCAGGCTAACAAAGCAAACCTGGAGGGAGACGGGTTACAGTTACACGGTGCGCTCTGTTCTCTACATCATCCCCGGACATGCACACAGGGATTTAAGTTGTGTGGGTGTTCGAGGTGGTTTAAACTCCAACAAACAAATCAAGATCGTTTTTTCAAAGACGTAGAGATGCCTGCCTTCTCGCCATATAATGGAACTAGATGACACTCGTCTTGTGTTGCTCAAAGCGGCAAAAAAATACATTTGAAAAAAGAAATCATGACCGGTTCCTCAAGATAATCCGCAGACCTTGTTGTGGGCAGTTTAGAAGGAACTATTTTCTCTCTACAGAACAAAGCGAGTGTCATCTAGTCCCATTACATGAAAAGGATAAAAGGGAGACATCGCTCCCGCCGATATCTCCAACATTAACCAACCCTCACCAAAACAATCTAGTCTGATAAATAGCACTACAGGTAAGAGGAAAAATATGTATTTGAGATTTTTAGAGTGAGCTATCCCTTTTTGTTTCTACTGATTCAAGATGTGGTCATTCTGACCCGTGGGCAAGGGTTGGTCGGTCACAATGGTTTTCCCACAGAGGTCGGCTTGGATTTGTGCATCATAATTAATGTGACATAGATTTAAGACCAAAGGGAGCTCTAAATTTGAGTAACCACATTTCTGTTTGCTATGGTATTATATCACTTTAATGGCACAGTGTGGAGTGGCTTGTATCCAAATGTAGCAAATGGCAGGGAAGAAGAAGACAAGCTGATGTAAACATTACAGGACAACGGAATACAAACGTGAACGTGTTTGATTGTTTGCTTTCAGAGAGATGGGATGGCGAGGTTTCAGAAGGAGGAGGAGGAGAAGACGCTGAAGGCGATCACTCTCTTTTGTTTCCCGGAGGGCATCAACTGGGCTCCTTTAACAGAATACCACAGGTACAGCTGCTCCTCTGTCTGCTGCTGCGTCACCTTGGGTGACCTTTATTCCTGTGTCCATGGTTCAGTTCAGTGAACACCGTTTGTCATCTCCTTTCCCCTTGAAACATTTTCCAGTGAGACGTTCTCCTTTGTTCTGACTGAGATTGATGGCAGCAGAAGAAACGGATACTGCCGGAGGCTACTGGTCAGTGTGTCGCCTAAACTTGTCTTCACGGTGCCACCGTCTGGATCTCATTTAACAATCCTCTCATTTCTTCCACCAATCTGCAGCCTGGAGGGAAAGGAGCTCGACCACCGGAGGCTTACTGCATCATCAGCTCGGTGGCTTGTTTCGGCCTCTTCTCCAAGGTGTGTCCACCGGACCTCTTCTAAATCCTTCAGCTTGTTTCTCACTGGGACTAAACTCAGCTGTACTTCTCTCCAAACATGAATTAAAAAAAATAGCAACCATTACATTTAGGAATGTAATTGAACAGGAACAGTGTTCAAACATTCATTTCTGACAGCAAAATGTGGAAAGAAACAACACAACGCTGGCATTTTCATCTAGCACACAATGCAAGTTCTTGCTGGAGCAAACCAAGCTGAAGGATTTCAATACTTCCTGGTTTTGTGCTGATGTCTTAGACGTGTACTTGGTGTGAAAATAAAGTAATGGATGTACTAAAAATCAGAAACAGCAGGTCAGAATAATTATTCTTCTGATTATTCTTGCAGCAATGAGACTTTATCTGTAAAGCTTGAGAGTTAAAGATATTTGGATTACGTTAGTATTCATCGCATCATGACTGTGTGTGCAGATATTTGACGAGGTGGAGAAGCGGCGGCAGATCTCCATGGCCATGATCTACCCATTCATGCAGAAGCTGAGGGAGGCTCCATTCCCAGCTCCGGGAAACACTGTGGAGATTAAGAGCTTCATTCCTGAGTCGGGCACCGAGGTCAGACCAACACCCCTCCTTAAGCTCCGAGATAATCAAAGGACTGTTGGCTTTTTGAAAAGTTTAACTTTTAAAGACTCAGGGTAGCAAAGTTTGAAACTATTTATGGTGCAACAGAATTATTAGATGAGCTGATCATTAGTTCTATGATATTATTCGCTGAAATATCCAAACCAGGCAACATCTCTAAGAAGAAGAAACACCAGCAGTCCAATTATCAGACAGGAAACGAATATCCAGGTTAGAACGGGGGGTACAAATCTTCTCGTACACCCCCTATTCTACCTGCAAAAAAATGTGTCCCTATTACCTGAAGCAACTTACAGCTGTGCTCCCGTGGAGTTTGTGAACCTGTCTTGCGTTACCCGTCTTTTACCTCGGAGCAGAAACGGAAACACTTCCCCCATCAGGCCGCATACCATGGTTCAGCAGTCATCACAAGTTGTTACTGATGCTGGCCGTTGTTTGTGCTGCAGCGCTCAGGGTTAAGCGAGGACAAAGACATGGTTCTCTATATTCACGGTGGCCATTAAAGGGGCTGTTCCGACAACGTACACTAATGTAAAGTAAAGCCCTCAAACGTACCTGCATCTCCTCCCGTCCTTTAGAGCTAGGCGTTAGTGCCTTGGCAGTCAGACGGGCACAAGAGTTTAAAGTCAGCGGCGTGTTGGTTCCATATTTGTGACAGTGGTGGTGACTCTCCACCAGATCATCAGTCTGACCCGGCCGCTGGATTCCTGGCTGGAGCACGTGAACTTCAACACGCTGTTCGGCTGCCTGACCGACAACGAGGTGTTACTGGTGTTTGCCGCCGCCGTCTTGGAGAGACGAATCGTCTTCATCGCTGATGAACTGGGGTATGACACGCCGTGGAGACCTAATCGACCTCCTTCATGTACTGCTCGTGTACCAAACGTCCCGCACAAAGTGAAATGCAGCCCATGATGTTTTTAACCGGACGGTGTGACTTCCCCGGGACGTCCGGTGATGTTGCTGCATCTCACTTGTAGAGCAAAGCTTTACAGGGATAGTTCTGTTGTAGTGTGGTTGTATGAGGTTCTTCCCCATAGTCAATGTTTTACTACAGTCAATGGAGTTTGGAGAAACAGACAGGAGAACCAGCTCGAAAAGAAACTAAGTAATGCACTGCTGTGTACGGATTTTAGACACCTAGAAATATCAGTTTAGGGATACGCTCTATTGCGAATATTTTCACGACTTGACCAAGCCGTCATATCCATCTACGCTCTCTTCAAAGCAGAATACCAGTTCCCCTCCTCCTGCCCTACCATTTGTCAGTGTGCGGGCTTAAAAAACATGGATATTTGAGACACTACTGTCCCACAATGCAATGCACAAAGGAAACGGAGGAGCTGCTCACAGCTGGAAAACAAACTTTGCATTGTGGCTTGTAAACCCAAAATAACTATTCAATCTTTGGCAAGAGCTTTTACTGTCTTCTTTGTGACGTTTAACGGACCCTTTGCTAAGTTCTCAAACGCAGACTGGGGCCAATCATTCCGTAACATCAGACAACCCTCCGGCTCAGCTCCGTAGACGCAATTGTTTCAGATCTTTCCATTTTCAGGCCGGTTTAGTGGATTTGGAGGTCTTCATGGTTAAACGTTGTGTAACAGTGATACTTGTTACCAGGAGAGGTGGGACGGACTAGCGTTAGCTCTTCTGTGCAACGCTATCAACTTAATGTATACTGAATGTACACAAGCCCACATATGGACCATCTACAAAGTGTGGAACAGTAGCTGGTAAGGTGCTAGTTTGCCTCCTCCTGCCGTGGAGCAAGGCACCGAACCCCCAACCGTAATAGGCCCCCTCACTCTAATCTCTGCATTAACGCCTGTGTGTGGGTCCTGTTTGTGTCTTTCTTTGTTTTATTGATGTAAATGGACATTAGATATAAGTTATTACAGTACAGTTATTCAACCCTTTCAATGTTTTATTAGATTTCCGTCATTTGACCGTTTGCCATTATTCAAATACTGGCTTTTCTCAGAAATGGTACGACGTGTGTACTAGGTTGGAAAATGATTAGTTTTGGAAGCCGGTTGGCTGATTGTCATTGCAATTACACTGCAGCACAAATAATAGAGTAACTGAAGTGACTTGAGTTTATGATTTGACTGACCCATCAAACCTGGACAGTTGGTGTAGACTCAGTTCTGATATCTGCTCCCTCGTCTCCCTGCAGCACATTATCGCAGGTCATCCATGCCGTAGCAGCCCTCCTCTACCCCTTCCTCTGGCAGCACACCATGATCTCCATTGTTCCGGAGATCCTGATCGACGTAGTGATGGCGCCCACCCCCTACCTGCTGGGAGTCCAGAAACGCCTGCTGGACCTGGTCACCGACCAGAGTGACGTGAGTCGTGATGGAGAACACAACGACAGGGTTTGTGACAACAGCGTGACTGGTGAAAGCCTTATTCTGCTTCTTCTTTCTGGGACAGCTTCTGGTGGTCGACTTGTCGGAGGATAAAAAGGACACCTTCATTGCTTCAGTAGGTTGCGCATCAACAACAATGTAAATAAGCTTTCTTTTTTTTGTGAATTGTAATTTTGAAATTCAATTAAAACATTTGTGTGACATTGTTTTCCAGGTTGGTGATGAGAGCTCAATTCTGCCCCCGAAGCTCCAGGCGGAAATACTCGAGGCACTAAGTAACAGACAAAAAACATCAAGTGAGTGAACGGCAACCCAAATCCAACACAGGTGTATCGGAGCGGAGCAGAAATGTAGTTTTCTGTCCTTTTTTCAGCGGTGGAGGAGATGAATCGGGTCGTGTCGGAAGCCTTCCTACATTTCTTTGTGAAAACCGTCGGCCATTACGGCTCCTACGTGAAATACAGCCGCGGCGGAGGCCAGGGGGTGTTTGAAAAGAGGAGCTTCTACAAGGCGATTGATTCCAAGACCACTCGACACTTTGTCAAGAAGTTCATCCAGACGCAGACGTTTGACCTGTTCATCCAGGAGGTGGAGCAGCAGCAGCCTGGACCGCAGCAAGGTGAGGACTGGGAGCAAATCAAGTCAAAGATGGGATTTGGGATCAACTTCTCAGCCTCATTGCAGCTCGCTTTTCAAAACATCAACCAGTCATGACATTTAGGTCATTACGAGACTCACCGCTTCTCCAAATGCTCATTAACAAGGATGAAAGCTTGGCTGACTAGAGAAGTCGGAGGAGGACAAGCTGCGTCCCCAATCCACACTAATTCTAATCAGGTTTTAGGAACCTAGTGTATTCACTCTGAAAAAGTAACAAAATGGAGTTCACTGCAAACATACATTTGTAATTGTGCTGGTGGTGGACACTACTGTCCCACAATGCAGTGCAATAAGGAAACGGAGGAGCTGCTCACAGATGGAAAGCAAATAGTTGACGGTGGCTTGTGAACCAAAACATCTGATAGTATTTCAGAGAGTTTGGTGAGTGACCGTGTGGGCTCCATGGCAGCCCTGACTGCTAGGCGGAGTAACGGGGATGGGCGGGGGAATTGGCAGTGACGTTCTAAAATTGCACCGTGTATCATTTCCTGTTGGTATGAAACAGTTGCGTATGTTTTTTCATGTACGCTAACAGCAAGAACAGTACACTACACATATCAGTGAACAGTACACATTGTATACAGATAGCATGCAGTCGGTCTGTTTGCAGAGCATCCACCAAAAAAGACCACGTGCACGAAGCTTTTGTGTCACTGATCTTGATGTTCAACCATTAACAACCTGAAGATTTGTCACATTAATAAACCGGAATCCTTTAACATGGTGATTAAAGAATTGTGTGCAAGATGTGTAATGAGCAGGACGTTGTACCGTGTAAACATCCACCATCCATACCGACACCGTTTCTAAACGACCTCGGACATTCTGTCCCGTCTGCCACGTGATAGCATTTTAATCTTGGACGTTTTTTATCCATAATGCATCTTGGGAGACGTAGTCATAGTTACGTGGCCACTTACTTATCATTTGTATCTGTAGCATAATTGGACATTAAAAACACCCTCGTCATTGAATTAACTATCTACAGCCTGTAGTCTAGTTATCACATAAAGAACCATATGCTATTTTACTGTCATGTTACGGGGTTTCTGTTCCCCAGTTCACTGATTCAAGCCCTGGTCCTTTTTTGTCCTGCAGGAATATTTCACAACAAGATCCTTGAATACCAAGAGAAGAAGAAAAAGGAGAAGGCAAAGAAACACTAGCCCTGAGAGCGGGACCCTGGGTGTACATAAAGGGAGTTCATAGGAAACCATGTGAATGTTGCACTGTGTGTTTGTTGTGGTCTTTCAGTTTTGGATTTAAGTATCAATGTACCAATGTGTGAATTACTGTATGGCTATGTCGCTGCTACTCTGTGAAACACTGGCAGAAAGAGAGACTTTAGTTTGATGTGCTGGTTCTCAGCCTGTGGCCTGATGAGCAGGAAAATCATTTCACATAAAGATTAGTTTTTTAAGCATACACCTGCAGTCTGTTTTTTGTTTTGCTGGAAGTCATTTTGCCTCCTCTGCCTCTATGGATATTGTCGATTATATAATCCGAATTGGCTTTAACGGCCAAGTAGGTGTGTAACACATACAAGGGATATGACTCCGGCTCTCAATAAACATACACAGGCATGCGGCTACAACAAAGGGACAACTAGATAGGTGCACTAAGTCGAGGACAGATCTCCTCCAGATGTGTCTGCAGGGAGCACTGCTGTATTGTGTGACGGGCCTGAGCACTGCGTTCCAAATTGCATACTTTTCTTTTTGTACTTTTATTAGTAGTCTGCATACTGCAGCTGCACATTAAAGTGTAAACCGTTGCATGCAGTATGCACTCAATAGGGACACACTACTTTGTCAGAATACTGCTGGAAAATGTTTTTTTGGCATACTGTTTTTGACACATGAATTGCCTTACTGTGCTGTGATTGGCTAGTGGCAAGTACTACAGTTCTGTGATTGGTGGATTATCTGGCGGTGACGACGTGCTTTTCTATAATGAATCTTTTAATTTAACTCGAGCAGCTGCCTAGTCAACCTGCTAATTTACTTTTCATGCTTTATTGGTTGCAGAAACTCGGTGCACACGGGGAAGTTTGACACAGACAGACATTGTGTTCAGTTACGGCAACAAACGACCTGTTGAAGTCTAAGAAAAGAGCCTGGTTTGAATTTTAATGAACCTTTTCTGGCAGAACTCCCTGAAGGGAAACTTCAGATAAACCCGATCTCAATCTCCACCCTCACGGACTTTAATGGCTCCCGTTAAATCTGTAAGGGTTGAGTTCTGTCCCACTGTCAACTAATCGAGTGTTTGAGGGCTCTGTGGTAGAATTGTTGAACCCTTTCTGTAAGTCAGCATTATACGCAGACTTTGCCCACAATTCATAGAAATGTGACGTCAAACACGGGGTAACCAGTGGAATCTTGGGGTACATCCCAAGTCTCCTTAAACGTGTCCTCGCTCCTCACCGGAAGTTGCTCTGCGCCGCCATATTGACGGCCGTCCCAAAGCTCTTATTCTGCTGTGGGGAGCGAGAAGCGAGGAGGAGCCACTTCCAGGAAGTTGTTTTAACGCTCGACACGCCCCCTCGTTCAGGGTCTCTCAAAGAGAGAATCCTGTGGGCCGGGTCAGCCTCAGGGAATCGTGCCACATGCCCGTAGTGCCGCAGCTGGCGCTCCCGTATAATGCAGGTAACACACCTCATCCGAGTCTCCCGGAGTAATCATTAGGTACAAAATCCGACCAGCGATACCCGTGGATCCTTCGGAGAGACATGGTACCAAAGGAGTTCAGTCTCCGCCTCAGGTCACTGGTTAGCGTCCAAGTCTCACACCCATAGAGTAAGACAGGCAGAACCCCTCGTTGTTCATCAGTTATTTGATTGGACGCCGCAACTGATCGCTGGAGTTTCCTACCAGAGTGAAGACGGATCACTGATTAGACAAGTTATATATTAGATTTGTTTTCAGATTCACCATATTGTGTAGGTCTGAATAACAAAAGGACCACAAACAACTTCATTTATAAAAATATTTCTCTTTTCTTGATCTTTTATTTCTTTTAATAACTTTTATTATGGATACACTTAAAATCAGAGAGCTGGAGAGAGGAAACACTTTTTAAATTTATCATCATTTCATCATTCAGTCACGTGTGGCTGATTGTTTAACCTGAAACATTGAGCCTAAAAAATGTATTCCAGTGTTGGAAGAGAAACAAACCATCATCATATTGTGAGTTGTTTTATAATGTCACAATCTGAATTTCAAAACATATAGATGCAAATAATTAATGGGTACAACAATTGCACCGTGTATCATTTCCTGTTGGTATGAAACAGTTGCGTATGTTTTTTCATGTACGCTAACAGCAAGAACAGTATACTACACATATCAGTGAACAGTACACATTGTATACAGATAGCATGCAGTCGGTCTGTTTGCAGAGCATCCACCAAAAAAGACCACGTGCACGAAGCTTTTGTGTCACTGATCTTGATGTTCAACCATTAACAACCTGAAAGAGTTTACCAAACACTGTGTATACATACTCAATGCAGTTTGATTAACAGGTAACAGACTACAGAGAAAACATCTCCACTCAGACAGTGATGATAACTGTCTTTATTACTACTAATAGCCGAATATTGGTAAATGTTTGTGACTAGAAGGGCAGAAAACCACGATATCTACTCCAATGAAAACGGTCTCATATGTGTATCATTATTATTATAAAGTTATTATAATATGTGTATCATGTATTATCCAAAGTATCATGGACACACTCAAAGCAGATTTAACATTATCTAAGACCTCTAATATTGCAAACCTTTGACAAATAAAAAGCAAACCTAGCTTCCTGGCTAGATAAGAGGGAACTCTTATAAGAACCGTACCTCCACCTCGTCATGTTGCCAGTCAAAGGCACTGAAGCGTGTTCCTATCGGAGGTCTTTTGCTTGACTGGTCTTTCAGTTTCCAGGCTTTCTTTGACCTTGGCGCTGCATTTACTGGAGTCTGGATTTATCCTGACAACGAACCTAATACAAATGAAAATGGAAGTTAATATTTAGAATCAACAAGCACATCAGTCCTTTCAGGGCATATTAACAAGTTTATACAACGATCAAACTCTTTTTAGATAATAATTGCGCAAAATACAGCAAAATCAATTAGATGCTGATTGAAATCTTGGATTATCAGAGGTCCTATTCTTGTACTGTCCAAAAGCAGACAAATGTCAATATACTCACAAAGCATTGTTGAGATCTTGAAGAAACAGCACGTAGACATGTATCAAAGATCATGAATAAACATGAACAGATTAGCCACTTGCCCTGAGTTGATCAAGAGTAATGAGTCGCTGTGTCCACACTTGACTGAAGAGGGCACCCAACATGGTTCAGTCTCACACAGAGTACGCGTTTTCCAATTAATAACAGCATTGTTGGAAAGCGAATACAACAAACGGTAGAGATACGTTGACTAGAAACGTATTTGTAAAACGTCAAACACAAATGTAATCAGGGCAGAAATACGTGTCAGTCAAACTGCGAATTACGTTTGAGTTCTAGGGGAACGTAATCTGGGATACAAGGTTGCAACGCGGGATCAGCGGCTTTGCGCACAACAAGAATTACAGCACCATTCGGACCAAAGTCGCCACTGTCCCCTATTGGCAAAAGTTATTAAAAGTTACACCAAGCGTTTGAAATGATCAAAAAATAAGGGTGGTAAGGTAATAACACAAACTAATACATTAATACAACAATAATTCTGCAATCAAAGCATGATATCTGTGGAAAGGCCTCCTGCAACATGGATTGTCTATCCCCCATTATCAGTAACGTCACGCATTTTCTTTTGTAACCTCATTTAGCCCACGAGGGCCTTTTTGCACATGCTCTAGTTGCTCTGATAGAGTAAGGGACCAGAATAGAGAAAAGGGTTTTGCATGGAAAGAGATCAGATAAGCAGTAACACCAGGCGTACTCCAGTAAATCAGGAAAACCAGTTTAAAAAAGCAGATGTAAATATATCTGACCTGTACATCCAAACTTTCTCTCTACATCTTGAGACTTGAGTTAGTCTGTAAGCATTACACTTAACCTCATTTGTCCCAAATTTGGACATTTGTTGTTTCATATTTGCAACACAATTGAAAAAGCTCAATTAGTTAGATTAGTGACCTGTCATCATCTTATTCACAGAATAATAATCGTGTAGTTTTAACTGCCCGAAGTGTTGACCAGCTGTGGCTAAAAATGAAAAGCTACCTCAATGTTTAGTACACCGATCCTTGTTGATGAAGTTTAACTGTGATGGAACATTGGACAATTAGCAATAATTGTTGAATACAATACATAGAGCATCATATTTAGGTTTCAAATCTTTATTTTCAAATTCACATTATAACCAAACTCATCAGAATAGCTGGCATGTGTAGTCTGTGGGGGGAAACCGGAGCACCCGGATAAACCCACGCAGACATTGAAGAGCAGAGGTGTTAACCCCTGAATGCTGCAAACCTCAAAACATCGGAACATGCGCAATGATTTGTGTTCATATGTAGTCACGAACAAAATTATTTGACATTGCATCACATTAAATTAAATTGCATTACATTACATTAAATTAAATTACATTATTTTAAGCCTAAATCAGACGATGATGAAGATGATGACGATAATTCACCCTGCAATGTTGGCATTGCCAGGGATTGTTAGAATGTGTCCTGCGTGTACATCTGAATCCTGAGAACACAAAGCACAAAGTTCAGAAATGTCTGCACGTTGTTTTAGTTCCCTTGACACTTTATTGAGGAACATTTCTAGATATTAATGTTATTGTATTTTCTACAGTAAACATTCAAGAGAACGTTACAGTAGACCCACAAAATAAATGTTTAGTGTAATGTCTTAATAATAATAATAATAATAATAATACATCGAATAGTATAGTGCTTTTCAAAACACACAAAGACGCTTTACATATAAGACATAGACATACAGAACAAACAAAGAGCAAACAAACAAACAAACAGAACATTTCAGGGAAAAGAAAACTTGAGAAGCTCTGAGGAATGAGTCATATAGTGGAGGGTAGGGTGCAGGGGTCAGCAGGTGAAGGAGAGTTTGAAGAGATGGGTTTTGAGGGCTTGTTTGAATGATGAATGGGTGGGAGCATGACGGATGTGAATGGGGAGGGTGTTCCAGAGGGGGGGGTGCAGCAGCTGAGAAGGCCCTGTCACCCCAGGTTTGGCGCTTGGTCCTGATGGTCTTCAGAGTGTTTAATTTGGTTTGAACAACATTTTACCCTTTACATTATAATTAAATTAAATAAAAATAAAGGATCCGTTTGTGTTCAGATCTATGTTCATATAATGTACACGTTTTAATACAATATCTGTATATTCACATTTTCATATTAAAAAAATATCTCAGTCTTCCGTGGGATGCATCCTAAGTCTCTTAATTGCATCCCTGTTTCCCTCACTTGCGTCTTTTCCTTATACGTCTGGATGCATGGAGAGACGCGAGGAAACCATTCGAGGAGAGAGGAAACGAGGAAATATGTTTTAAGAGAGATGAAACGTCCTTTCCTCTGAAGCCGCACGTAAAGCACCACGTCTGTTTCTGATGACAGCGATCACATCCGGATCAGCTGTCAGTCGGCTTTGACAGCTGGAGAGACTTATGACGGAGTTTGTGTGTGTCACGTGAACCATGTAAAGGAATTGTTTTCTTCGTCCGGACAGTTTTTAGCAAAAAATTCCAAAAAAATATAGTAATATTGATCAAATTGATCGTATAATGTGTTCAGTTGATTTAATGGTGTACTTATACTAATAAAGTTATCATCACTGTCAGAGTGGATATGTTTGTAGTGTCTGTTGTCTGTTAGATAAACTGCATTGAGTATTTATACACAGTGTGTGGTATTTATACACAGTGTGTGGTACTAATACACTGTGTGGTACTAATACACAGTGTGTGGTATTAATACTGTGTTCTTCTGTGTCCTGCTTATACGCGCAGGATTGCCGGCGGAATACGTTCGTCTTTATTTTATTTATTTATTTGTTTTGAAATTCTGATCATTATAAAATAACCCACAATATGATTATGGTTTCTCTTCAACACTGGAAAAAGACCAACACAAGCACTGCAAGAAAACGCCGCCCCAAGGAGGAGATGGAGGCGGACAGACAGGCAGCCAGGGAGAGGCAGGGAGCAACAAGAGAAGGAAAAGGAGGAGAGGAGACAAGAGCAGAGAAGGAAAGAGGATGCGGAGAACTCCGTTCAGAGAACTGCCTGACTGAGATATGTCTTCACCACGTGACCTCCCCCATCCCCTCCTGTGGGCGTTTCAGCGGGCTGTTGTCGCTGCACACCTGGCTGCAATGAAAATGAAAAAAAGACAATAAATAATAGAAATCTGAATGAAATAAATAACGCATACTAACGTCAATAATAACTGAACTAAAAGTGTAGGTAATAAAGAGTTCCTGATTCTAACATCTTCGGTTTATAATGTGGTTAGATGTACTTCCTAAACTCAGCCCTGGCCACTAGGTGTCGTGCTAGTTCAGACTCATTTGGTGACGCAACCCTCGGCGAAGGAGAGGAAGAGAGGACGAGAGGACGAGAGGACGGCAGATACCGCACCTTCAACCAAGGTAAGTGAACAAAGACCAACTATCAACATACTAAATGAAAGCACGAGAAGACAATATGTTGAACTTTTTCTTTAGTTATTTATCTTAGTAAGTAGATTGTGGACGTGCTCGGATGTTCTATTTGAAAACAAGGGACTCAGTCTATTTTAGTAGATAAGTAGCTAACGTTTACTAGCTAACTTTCCCGTAGCCATTGGCTTTGGGTAACTTCAAGTTGTCAAGTTAGTGATAATGGAAATAGAGATGTTCTTTCAAAATAAAATGCAGACTAACGGCTATGGTATGAAACAGTCTTTCTTCTGAACGAGATGGCTTTATTTTGAAGGACATGTCCGGTGTTATTCATACACTATCTTGGTGACTTGACGGAGATAGGAACTTTAATAGCTAACTAGCTAGCTAACTAATGTTAGCAAGTTAAAGCATTTGTTTGCTATGGTTAAAGGAAACAACGCACACTTGAAAAAACAAGAAATATAATTGAACCCGGGCTACATCAAAGTATGTTACGTTTCGAGTTGCATTGCACTCTGTTCATACTCGTTTACTCTCTGGGTAGCGTGTTAAACGCACGTCTGGCTACGTTGCAACTGAAACTAACAACTTTGGTGGCTAACGTTAGCTCCACGTTGTTGACACTAGGCACATCGGAGCGGAATAAAACTAACTCCATCAGTTCCGTTCTTCTCTGTCATTGTTTTTTTTTTTTATATGGAGGACAACACGACGAGCTCTCGATTGAAGTCTGTGACGTTACAAATGTAACAAACTTAAGGCGACATTACACGTATCTAACGTTACCGCTGAATAGGTTTCATGTTATCATCACACTTGGTGTTAGCTACAGCTTCACTGTCTGCCTTTCGAAATTAAACGGCAATTTTTACAGTGTACAATATCATCCCCAGAATGTTTTGGACCAATACAGACTGCGCGTGTGAGCTCGTTTAACTCGTTTTCAATCATACCAAACACATGAAAAATATGGCTGAAGTGTTTTATGTGGAGAGGTCATTATTGCCTAGGAAATATAAATGCCTCTTGAAGTGTAACTTATTTAATGATCTGTCATTTAGGCTAGCTGACCAGTAACACCAGCACATATTTGTTATCGGGCCCTCTGTTTCAATTCAATAGCCTCTACTTATTCCTCATGTCTGAATATGCACGCTAATATATGCTTCCTGCTTAAATAACGTGTACATTTCTGCAGTTAAATACATGTTGTGGTTGGTCAAATAGCTGTTATTGATTTACAACTGTGTTGGCTCCATTGTCAGTCGACCACTGCAAAACGTACAATGTACACATTAGTTATAGAATAGTGTTTTGTTTTCTGAATATGTTGTTTCACTACCTTGTTTAAAATCTGTGTTAAGTCTAACAACTTTTTTTTAGGGCTCAACCCGGTCTATCTCAGAGAAAAGACTCCACCATCAGTGCTTGCACAAATCAGATTGCCTCAACATTATGCAGTTATGAAGAAATGATATCACTATTGCTCAGAGAGCAGTGCCAGCTGCTTTCCTTCCTCTTTTTCTGGGCCAACAGTCATCGGATTTCATATCTCAGTTTTCTTTTGTTGAGCTCAACTCCTTGTCTAAAGAAAAATCTAATCTTGCCGCCTTGCCTTCCATTTTCCCATCCCACCTTTTCTGATTAGCTCTGTGACCGCGTTCTGAATGGTCATTCTCTCAGCCCACTACATCGTCTGTGTGTCTTTCCAGGTAAAGCATGGCAATGACTGGCCCGAGCTCGTGCTCCTCCATGAGTAACCACACCAAGGAGCGGGTCACTATGGCCAAAGTGACCCTGGAGAACTTCTACAGTAACCTCATCGCCCAACACGAAGAGCGAGAGATGAGGTAACCCCCACAAGTTTCAGATCGACACATGTCAATTATTTTTCAGTGGCTGCTCAATTTTGCGAGCCCTTCACAAAGAACACGATTCCTGGTTAAACCATACTGCCAATTTCATTCACAGTTAAACTGAAACATGATTCTTCTGCACGTTGCTTTATACACACATTTCTTTGTTTGCATTTCGGCCGAGCATGTGGCTAATGTCAATTCTGTTGAAGCAACACCACTTCCTGTTGTGACAAGTTTCATCAGAGTGTACTCTGTAATCACCCAATAATGATGATAAAGATATGAAACATAATCCATTATTCATTATATGTTGGCTTGAGGAGGTCCAGGAAGAGACAAAAAGATAACATATAAACAATAACAGTAAACTGCGGCTCATCGGAAGGAGTTTGAACTCCAAACCTCCAGCATGTAACACAGCTTTCTGTTCCAAATTCATTGTCTCCAAGTACGCGCTCAGATAAAAATGCAATCATATTGTTACTGATCCTTTAGAATATAGTATGTCTAGGGATGTAAGTTTAAAAAAAAAAAAACATTCTTACTGATATGTAACTGATATCTTTGAGTTCACATCGTACACATACTGCATCATTTTGAAAAGTCGTAGGTCTAGATATAGTTTTCACCTCCTTGTCAACATAACTGATATGATGGGATGTGCAATGCAGACACTATTTTGTGGCTAGAAAAACAATGCTAATGGTCCGATTGTCTCTGCTTCCGTCTGTCAGGCAGCAGAAACTGGAGAAAGTGATGGATCAGGAGGGCTTGGCAGATGAAGAGGTAAGTTGCAAATGCACACGTGCACTGTTTTCCCAGCATGCTTTGCGTTATTCTCAGTCCCTGTCTTCAGGTTGGAAGGATTTGTAGATCTCCTGGAACACTGCTATGAAGTGCTTGATGTATATTTTCTTTGAGTGAACATCCTCAAGTGTACAACTGCATTTCAGTCATTGCTTTAAAAATATACAGATGTTAAGTAGCATGTATGCGTCCCACTTAATGCTGTATTTAAGAAGGGATGTCTGTGCTCTTCAGAAACGTATCCGGCGGTCTCAGCATGCAAGGAAAGAGACCGAGTTTTTGCGTCTGAAACGGACTCGACTGGGTCTGGAGGACTTCGAGTCCCTGAAGGTGATTGGCCGAGGAGCTTTTGGAGAGGTAAAAGCTTTTTGCATTCACGCGTGTGTGTGTGTGTGTGTGTGTGTGTGTGTGTGTGTGTGTGTGTGTGTGTGTGTGTGTGTGTGTGTGTGTGTGTGTGTGTGTGTGTGTGTGTGTGTGTGTGTGTGTGTGTGTGTGTGTGTGTGTGTGTGTGTGTGTGTGTGTGTGTGTGTGTGTGTGTGTGTGTGTGTGTGTGTGTGTGTGTGTGTGTGTGTGTGTGTGTGTGTGTGTGTGTGTGTGTGTGTGTGTGTGTGTGTGTGTGTGTGTGTGTGTGTGTGTGTGTGTGTGTGTGTGTGTGTGTGTGTGTGTGTGTGTGTGTGTGTGTGTGTGTGTGTGTGTGTGTGTGTGTGTGTGTGTGTGTGTGTGTGTGTGTGTGTGTGTGTGTGTGTGTGTGTGTGTGTGTGTGTGTGTGTGTGTGTGTGTGTGTGTGTGTGTGTGTGTGAGAGAGTGATCTGACACCGTTACCGTTAATACTAATCAGTGAATTTGATTCTCACAGTTTCTACCCCAGTGGTCGAGGTGAATGAACGTTGTTGTTTGCCTCCAGGTTCGTCTGGTGCAGAAGAAAGACACCGGTCACGTCTACGCCATGAAGATCCTCCGCAAAGCTGACATGCTGGAGAAGGAACAGGTGAGGTGGAGAAATGCTCACACACACAGGAATGCTGCCGGCGCATCAGTTGGACTTCTTTAAACCCGTGTGTGTCGTCCCCCCCCCCCCCCCCCTCCCCGTTTGTGTGTTAGGTTGGTCATATCCGGGCAGAGCGAGACATTCTGGTAGAGGCCGACAGCCTGTGGGTGGTCAAAATGTTCTACAGCTTCCAGGATAAGATGAACCTCTATCTCATCATGGAGTTCCTGCCTGGAGGTATGACCCCCCCCCCCACCCCCTCTTTTAACTCTACGACACAACACGGTGGGGAGACCAGAACCTCGTAAATGTGACTGGTCTCTGCTGTTGCGGCGCAGGAGACATGATGACCCTGCTGATGAAGAAGGACACTCTGACGGAGGAGGCCACTCAGTTCTACATCGCTGAGACGGTGCTGGCCATCGACTCCATCCACCAGCTGGGCTTCATTCACAGAGACATCAAACCAGACAACCTGCTGCTGGACTCCAGGGTGAGCCCACCTAATTTGAAAATGATTTAAACGGCTCGAGTCGTGTCCCACGTAATAGATAGATATATACTTTATTAATCCCCAAGGGGAAATTTGTTGTCATAGTAGCGCCCAACACATTACAGACACCAAATGGAATAGACTAAATAAACTAAACACACAAAATAAAATATAAGAATAGGGATGACAGATATATACAAAATATAAAATAATATAGATATAATATATATATATATATATATATATATATATATATATATACACACACACACACACAATAGAATACAAGTAACTGCAATGTGTATTAAGGAAATTCAATAAAATTAAATGTAAACAGAGTGTGCAAAAGAGTATGTATGCAAAGTATGTGTAGTGTATATGAAGTGTAAATCAACATAAATAAATGTGAATGTGTACAGTGAAAATGAAAATGAGTCCACAGAGGATCTGGCCAGAGGTGATTTGTTGTACAGTCTAATTGCCGTGGGCAGGAATGTGTTCCTGTATCGGTCCTTGTGTCAGCGGAGCTGGATGAGTCTTTTGGAGAAAGTGCTCCGCTGACTCTGCAGTAGGTGGTGGAGAGGGTGGTCCGGGTTGTCCAATATGGACAATAGTTTCTTCAGTGTCCTCCTCTCCACCACCTGTTCCAGATGCTCCTGATTGTGAGCTAGCGCTGTGCTCCATGTTGTGAATACGAAAGGATTTAAGTCATACGAAGAGTTAGTGCTGAAATGATTCCTTTGGTTCTTTTGACTTTATTGCTACGCAAAGCTGATGCATAATGTTGGATTACGAGATTTAAAAGGAATGAGGAATGATGTTCTACTGTGATTCCTACGCTTCACAGAAGCCTCTTCCTACCATCTGCAGTCTGCATATGAGGCATACGCTTACATTTAATATACTCCAATTTGCTCCTCATGATTTCCATGATGTGCCCAGCTGGAGACCGAAGACATCAGGGAGCTCATCTTGTGTGTTGTGTCTTGCAGGGTCACGTGAAGCTGTCTGACTTTGGTCTGTGCACGGGGCTGAAGAGGGCTCACCGCACCGAGTTCTACAAGAACCTGAACCACAGCCTGCCCAGTGACCTCAGTAAGCAAAGTCAGGCAACCCTTTCATTTATTTCAACTTTTATTTTGCATGCAACCTCAGCCACAATCACTTGTCTATGTTGTATGATGCCAATGTTCTTTGTGTGCATTCAGACAATACTGAAGAGTTTGGTCCCATTTAATGGGACCATTCCGTTCTGTATAAGAATGCAGCACATGTTAGAGATGTAGGTGTCAATGCATCAGAGGGGTCCCAGCTTGCTTTTAATACTGAGCGGTCTTTTCTCCCCCAGCCTTCCAGAACATGAACTCCAAGAGGAAAGCAGAGACCTGGAAGAGGAACAGGAGGCAGCTGGTAGGTCTGAACAGAGGTGTGGTGGCACTTTCACTGGATGAGCAGGGCGCCATCTCTGAACTCTGTATCTAGTTCTCCTTACGCCACGCTCGCTGGTGTTCAAATTTAGATTGATAGATGTCGCTAAGTCCCGATTGTCGCTCAGAATCACATCACACCGATGAAACCGAGCACAGCGATTGTAGTGTTCATGTAAAGATCACTGCTCATCCTCAGAAGCCTTTTTAATTGGCGTTCTGTTGTCTCCTTCTCCTCTGCAGGCTTTCTCCACAGTGGGAACCCCCGACTACATCGCTCCAGAGGTCTTCATGCAAAACGGATACAACAAGCTCTGCGATTGGTGGAGCCTGGGTGTCATTATGTATGAGATGCTTATAGGTAAATGACTGTCTTCTTTACCTCTGGGGGGGGAGTTAGACCAGACCAGACCTGATGTGGTTTAACGGATGCCTGGTCTTCTTGCAGGTTACCCTCCTTTCTGCTCCGAGACTCCTCAGGAGACGTACAGGAAAGTGATGAACTGGCGAGAGACGCTGACCTTTCCCCCAGAAGTGCCGATATCGGAGAAGGCCAAAGACCTGATCCTCAGGCAGGAACACACCTCTTCTCTGTCTTTCATTCCTCTCACTTTGTAACCATAGTAACTGTAACCTTTCATGTGGGACGTGCCAGTGTTACCCGCAGAGCACCCGACACCTAAATGCTTTGTATTGAATGCTTGGATTTGGATGTGTGTGTGATATTAAGACGTGTTGTGAGCAGGTTCTGCTGTGAGGAGGAGCACAGGGTCGGCGCCGCAGGGGTGGAGGAGATCAAATCCAATCTTTTCTTTGAGGGGGTGGACTACGACCATATCAGGTGGGCACCGTTACCACATAGTTCATGTTGGAGGATGGTTATTACAGACTTTTGGACTCTTGTCTCTGTGAAAATAGTCTTTCTTGGCTTTGTGTCTGGACTTGAAGTGTCTGCTGTAGCGCCCTTTAGCCACACCCCTTATTTTACAACCGCTCAGTGGTCAGCAGATCAGACTGCGTGTCCTGGGCAGCTTCATTCATACCAGACTGACTTGTGTTGCCATAGAAACAGAACAGGCTAGTTTCCAGTGTTCCAGTTAGTCTAGCATTCTCACCCAGCGTCCTCAGTTTCACCTAATTTCACACCGATGTAACCTAATTTCCCCCCCCCCCCACCACCACCTCCACAGAGAGAGACCCGCTGCCATTCCCATCGAGATCAAAAGCATCGACGACACCTCAAACTTCGACGAGTTCCCTGATTCCGACATCCTCACACCAACAGGTACGCCACCCGTCTCTCCACGACAAGTGTTCCATTTTCTACCTCCGTTGTGCGACGTTATTAATTATAAAATAAAAAAAGACCTCTCCTCTTTCTCTCCTCTGCCTCCAGTCGCCCCGGTGTCCAACCAGACCGAGGCCGACCTGAAGAACAAAGACTGGGTCTTCATCAACTACACGTACAAGCGCTTCGAGGGCCTGACCGCTCGAGGAGCCATACCGTCCTACATGAAGTCGGGGAAGAGATGAGCGCCTCCACGCCGGCTTTTAACCAAAACCGCCGCGAAAACCCGAAAAGGGTCGTCCAATCCCCCCCCACCCCCACCCCCCTCGAGCCCCGAGAGGAGAACTCTGAGGATCCTCGGCGACACAGGACTCCGAATAATAAAAGGGGGCTCAGCCTCACCCGTTGCTTCTTCTAGGAACCGCTGCCTTCATTTCCGCAGGTCTTCACTTCTCTCCGATGCTCCGAAGGGTACCGCTCTACTTCCTGCTCACACACGGAGACTGAACTGGGATTAAAGTGATTGGGATTCTCTCTCTGCTCGCCTTTTTCTATCCACCAGTGGATGCAGTGGCACGTCTCTCACTCCCGACACCATAACATTCCTTTTCTTCCCGTAAACCAGCGCAGCTCTGTCGGACTGAGCGCGCCTCCTTTCCAGGCCGGAGACCACCACCCCACCCGCCCCCTTTTCAACGTGGACTCACCGACTTGAAGTGAATCAGGGATTCTGTCCAAATGTTTGCGCTCCTGGCTTCTACCGTAACCAAAGACTGTGAGCGGAATGATCGCTCCGTCACTTCTCGTAACTTAGAATTGTATTTTTGTTTTTGTTTTTTTGTTAGTGTCATAATCGCAAGAGAACATATGAGTGATGCAAACACAAGAGTCTCGTTACATTTTTCACAAAGACCCACTTAAGTGTTGCACCTTATGGGATGTTTGATCCAGAACAGCAAAGTCGATGGTTCCTTCGTTAGTGTGGTTTTTAATTGGACTGGACGGGGAAGTGAAGGCACCATTTTACTGTTTTAATGAACATGATGCAAACTCAGATTAGTTTTTTTCTTTTTTTAGTCTCGCCATGGTGGAGAAGTCTGGATCACCATGAAAACTAATGCAATTCTTGTTGTCTTAGCAGCTGTTCAGATCCGTTAGAGCCAGTCCAGCTATTGAGCAGAACCCAGTGCTGAGTGGATCCCTAACTGGTGCTGAAGTTGTCAGTGTGGACTCACTTTTTAAATAAAGACTCACAGGGCTAAACATCTTCCAGTGAACACAATATCCAACATGCTGTCATTTAAAAATGAATGTAAATGAAGTCTTACAGAGAAAAGTATGTTGTTTTTGCCACAATAATTCCAAAATGCTGTTTGTGTGAATGTAGCCTGGATCGTAGAGCTTTTCTTTTTTTCTGTTTTAATCTGTGTCGCATATGACACATGACGGTATGGAAGTCCCTTCTCCCCAGAAACAAAGAGGAAGAAATGAGCAAAAGATGAAAAGAGATGACTTTAAACCACAATTTAGTCGAGATATAATTAACTTTCATAATATTTACATCATTTTAGGTGTACGTCTTACTTTGTCATACCTTTTTATAAGTCTGAATTTATTGAGTTGTAATTGGGACTTTCTATTTGTATGCAAGTAAATCCAAAAATATTGAATTTTCATCATAATTAACTCAGAATTTTGATTTGAGTAGCTTTTACTTAAATGTCAAAATGTATGTGTTCTGTCACGTAGAGCTCATTTTATTTAATGTAACATAAATCTGGAGTTGGCTGACATCAACGCTTTCTCTTCAAAAGTATGAGGAGAAACATTTTGAGATTCACAATCCTATATACTATCACACAATTTGGACTTTAAAAGGAACCAGTATTTTATTAGTAAAAAATTAATCAGACTTCCTGATTGTTTCCGTGCAGGGATGGGCTTCCATAAGCTGAAGGGCTTCAGTTGCCTGGGGAACGAGCTCCGCCCACAGTGGAGCGCTCTTCTGTGGCTCACGATTGTATCTGTTGGAATGCTGAGGCTCTGCATGTGTTGTGTGTTTGTGTGTTTTCTTTTTACCAAACTGCAGATGGGTCAGCCTAAAGCAATAGAGCACATGGAGTGACTTATTTTATTGATGCCACTCGGTGTGTGTGTGTGTGTGTGTGAGAGTGTGTGTGCGAGGATGTGATCACGCTGTTTAAAGGAAGAAAAAGACGTCATGTTGTTTGCTTGGAGTATGTGGTTTTCTACGGGTGATGCTCTGACGTGCGCTTGCTCTTGTCATCGCGTGACGCATGCGATACGAGTCAGAAGTGAGGGTTTTTATTATTATTTTTGGGAAGGTGGGTGTACATTATTTAAACCACTGTTCTCTTTGTAGCGCGTGGCTGTTATATTGTTTTCTGCTATTTGACAATGAATTACTCTGCACTTACTGTGTTGTGTCCTCCTTCACAACGTCTGGATGAACGATGGCGTGTCCTGATGAGGACTCGAGGACTGGGTCACAAAGAGGACTCGAGACCTGGGTCACAATGAGGACTCGAGACCTGGGTCACAAAGAGGTCTCGAGACCTGGCTCACAAAGAGGACTCGAGACCTGGCTCACAAAGAGGTCTCGAGACCTGGGTCACAATGAGGACTCGAGACCTGGGTCACAATGAGGTCTCGAGTCCTGGGTCACAATGAGGACTCGAGACCTGGCTCACAAAGAGGTCTCGAGACCTGGGTCACAATGAGGTCTCGAGTCCTGGGTCACAATGAGGACTCGATCCGTGACTCCCTAAAAGTGGACTTGAAGTCTTAACCACCTTTTACCATTCCTTTGACAAGAAACACTATATATCTATATACACACATGTTGAATTATTAGGCCAATTCATTTGAAATGTCTGCTACACTTATTAGGTCATCTTTTAATGACCACATATATATATAGTAATTAAAATATGACCATATATATATATATATATGTACTGTATATATGAGAGCACTATAAAATAAGGCTGCTGTTATGAAAACATCCACCTACCAACCTTCCACCTGTTTATTGGCTGTGAACTTAAATTCTACAAAAGGGAATGTGTGTGAGCCAATCAGAGGCAGAGCGCCCCAGATGTAATAATTCACCACCATGTAGTGCTGATGGCATAAGCCATGAAGAGAACAACTTCTGGTTGTCATAAAAATCAACAGCTTAGAAATCCTTTATTAACCTTTATAAATGGTGCATGCTCAGATTTTGAACATTATTGTTTAGTTGCACACGTTTTATTTTCTGACCAACTGAGGGAGTTATGGAGCGGAACAATCACAACACAGTTCTATGATAATAAAAGCCTTCACTGGAGTCAAAATATGAATATTGTTCATTTATCAGGTACATGATGCTAACAGACTCGTTTCAACAGACCTCTGGGGAGACATTTAAATGTAACACAGGTTTTGTATGACGAATGTAAACATTTTTATCACAAAATTTTTTCAAAAAAGAACATTCTTAAAACTTAAGGGTATACAATTAAAATACAAAAATATATACTTCAACACTTATTGGTAAATGAGGACAGTGTGGATGAGAGTAATAACTGGTGTGAGGTCTGAGATTAGGGAGTATATTAGGGCTATTGTATGTCAAAGTAAAATAAATGTAAAGATTGTAAATTTACAAGGAAAAAATAATATCAGCTCCCTTATAAACGGGGAGAAAAAAAAGCAAGAAAATAGAGATGTCACCCAAAATTATAAAAAGCACATTTTTTTCCTCCCAAACAAATGTGTTGTAGTACAACCAGGTGGAGAATGTTGATGCATGAAGTGACTGTGGTCAGACTACATTTCATAACAGAGAAGTTATTAAACATTATTTAAAAGAAAACCCATCAAAAGTATCCGAACGGAAATTGTATGATTATTGATATATGAGCTGATTTTGGTCATGCGACACTGCATGACAATGAAGTTATTAAATATGTGTCCTTTTCAGCGCTGCTCTCCTCTCACAGATGACTACACGTAGAATCCAACAAGCTCATGAGTTATCGATTTGTGACGTCACAATCAGTGACTGTCTTTCAGACATTTTTTTATTTATTCTTCTTTTGTGAACGCTCTTCCATAGAAACATATTTTAGAAGAATTAACAGGCTCTCGTCAGTAAAACTCAGTAAAAAGATGGCAGTAGGCTACCATCAGAACAATTGGAACATTCCAGCTCCCTCGTGTGGCTCAACGGTGAACTGCAGAAATAAATGTTAAATCAAAGACATTCTGCCCATTTATTCGGTGACCCTAATAACGTCTCAAGGACCCACCTGTAGGCTCCTGAGCCAGGGGGTTGGGGAAAGACAGCTGTAAAACTTCAATTGATCTGCAAACACTTCCATGATAACTTATATGCGTATGTAAATATGTACAAATCTAGTTTCCTTTTCCGAGCAGGAAAGTGTTACAAACGATCGCTGAGGAGGTCAACAGAGACCAACGAGACTTCACTGAAGTAGACCAACACGGGTCCTTGGATCTGGGACTGGAGGCGACGCAGATAGAAACATTGCCCCCCCCCTCTCCCCCCCCCCCCCCCCCCCCCCCCCCCATATGGTGTCTCTGCTGCTACGTCTGGAGGAAAATGGTTGTGCGCGGGAGGAGGAACACGTCAGCGGGCGATGACGACGACGATGACGACGGCGATGACGACGACGACGATGACGTCAGTCACCGATGGAGACCAGCGAGGTCACAGGCACCCGGCGGAAAAAGAAGCTGGATCCTCTGAAGAGGAGACCCTGACAGGAGGGGACACATACCAACTGTAAACACTGGAGCACTAAACATGAGTTCATTTAACAAAGGCTCGGACTCAAAGCTCTGAGGGGTGTGGAGGTTCTGGACTAGAGGTCGACCCATGAAACGCAACACTAGCAGCTTTTTGTCCTCATCTTGTTTTTTAAGGGCTAAACGCCAACAAATATGGATTGAAGCTAAATATTTTGTTCAATAAAAACATGTGAATTATGAAAATGATTACCTCGATGTTTTTTCGATACATTTTGACTTGAATGTGGAGTTCCACGATTCCACCAATGTCAAACCTTTATTTTCATGTTTAGTTTGATGTGAGGTTATTTATTCAGGGCTTTATAATTATAATAATAAAGAGCTTTTTCCTGATGCAAACAATCAATATTAGATCGGCCTTTACAAATCGGTCCTGTTCTGAACCTTTGGTTACAGTTGTTTTAAAACAACAGTATTATATATTTGGGATTTGCACCTTTTTGATATTTGATATCTTTGCACTCCTTCCTACTTTGTACTGTAACTGCTGCACAACAACTTCTCTCGGATCAATAGTTCTGTGTTGATCAGCTGATCGACACGACGAGGACATCAAAAGATCACGGGATGGAAACCGATCAGGAAGAGCTGCTGTGTGTTTGTGTGTTTGTGGTGTCACTGCATGTGTTGTGTGCTCGTTGTGTGTTTGTGGTGTCACTGCATGTGTTGTGTGCTCGTTGTGTGTTTGTGGTGTCACTGCATGTGTTGTGTGCTCGTTGTGTGTTTGTGGTGTCACTGCATGTGTTGTGTGCTCGTTGTGTGTTTGTGGTGCTGTACTTTGTTGCTCAGGTGGTTCCAGCAGTGCATCCAGGACTTGAAGACGGGGGAGTGAGGAGGAAGACCTGCAGCCAAGCTGACAACACAAACCACGAGCATCAGGACGTACATTCTGAATACATCCACCTCAATTTGTTTCAGTCGTGTGTTTAAGACTTAAGAACAAATGTTTTTGTTGTTGTAATACTCATTTAAAACACAAGCGGCTCAAGTGCACCACTACCCTGTTCAGAATGGTTCACCAGATTGTTTTCCTCACTGACTCTCAGGGCTTCCGTAGTAAAACCTGGTCCGTGATTATGTGAATGGAACTGAAGGAAGGACTCACCCACAGTCGTTGACTGCCATGACATCGGCCACCAGCATGAACGGATATGTTACAACGCTCACTGCGATCTGGAGAAAAACACGCTGCATTAATATGAACAAATGTTGCATCTGAGAAACTTCTCAAAACACAGCATGAATGTTGAACTTACGGCCATCACGAACTTAGTGTAGCTCCTGATGGCCGAGGCCTGGCTGAACTGCAACAGAAGTACAAGGAGAGGTGAAACGTGTGTAATCCAAACATTTACAATAACTCTAGAGCGTTGTAAAGGCATAATGTATTGAAAAAATTTCCAAAATTCACACGTTTTTAATAAAATGATTATTTTCCGGCTCGCTGCACACAAAAGGTATGGAATAGGTTAAAGTAACATTTGAAAGATCTATTTCCCTCCTGGTGTGCCTGTCACAAAGCTGATATACACTCAAGAGGTTAGGAGAGGAATACCCCAGAAACTGGTCAGATATGAAATATGACATCTTGACTGCAAAATCAGCTGTTCACTGGTGTGGCCCATGGTTCTAAACCTATAAAAGGCTTTTTTATACAATTATCTTTCCCAGGAAGGAATTCAGTGTGTGAATAAAAGAAGAGTAAAGAAGAGACTCACACTTTCGTCCACAGCGTAGGTGTCGATGAAGTGAGCCAGGAGGTTACAACACCAAATGAAGAGGACCTCTCCGGCCACGTTGGGTACGAGACCGCTGCCAACACACAGAACACTGCTCAGGCCGGTGGGGGTCAAAGGTCGAGGTGAAGACGCACAATCTTTTTACTGATGAACAGTGAGGTGATGAGGATGACTCACACGTAGAATCCAGCGAGTCCTTCCTCCTTAAAAATCTTGACAATGCAACTGAACATCCCGCTGCAAATGTGACACAAACTCCATTAACACGCACAGAGGGGCGTCTATAGACAACGTTTTACAAGCTTTTCAGTTCTGCATTTGTATGATACACTTTCCACTTTCACTACATATAAAGAGCTGGCTTACTTACTGACATGTCCCACTGCTGCTCCACATCACACTTTTATTTGATGTAAGATACACTTTTATTGTGAAACAGCCACAGGAAATGCAACGTATTTATCACAGAGCCTTTAAGGATTGTAACTTTTAGTAATAACCTCATTCTAGAGGCGTTTAAGGAAGCATTTTGGCCGATCTGCAGCTTTAAGTAAAGTCTTACCCGTACTCGACCTCTCTGCCGACAAACTGGGCCATACAGCGCACTGACATCACTGCCGAAGGAAAGCAAAACAGAGGATGAGCTCAACAACTCAACAACTTGGTTCTTATGACGCTCCATTCCATTCAGCCAGTATAGGACATCCATCAGCTTTAAGGGGACTGACAACATGGCAGATCAAATCCTTTAGAAGGATACAGATAAAGAAATAAAGAAAAGCCAAACCTTCTGCAATGTGTCAGTGTTAAACAAAACATCTTTGGGTTGTACTTGGTGGAATAAGCGTCGACGGCCTGAATGAGGACATACCATGAAAAGGATGAGTGGCTACTCTGGACAGGCACTGGATGATTATCTCATGTGAGGTCTGGAGAGAGGAAACAATTTGAAGAGTGTGTCATGCTGAAACGGTTTGGAGTCATCAGCTGTCCACGTTCAGGTGGATCAATGGGGCGGGGCCTTTGGCTACATTGATTGATGCCGATGCAATACCTCGTAACATACTTTGTTGGGTACTTTACATTGATTGATACATGTTTCAATGTATTTAACAACAGAAGTGCTCAAACTATTAAAACAGTGAATAATCATGAATAAGCATCGACAGTACAGAGAATTCCTAATAAAATACCGTCTAATGTCAGCTTTTGCTTTCAAACCGTCACATCAGAGGATGAGAAAAAGAAGAGGACCCGTCTGATGGGACATTGTCACCGTTTGCCACTGCAGGTTTGAACCATGACGTGGCACATTTAAAAACGGAGCCTTTAAAAAGTTACTTCAAGGGTCTTTTAACAACAAACAACAACAATGCCTCGATATGACCTGCACACCTAAACGAGAATAATTGATTATTTCTATATAGCTTTCTTAATGGCTGTAGATGTATTGCGACATCCGACGAAATTATGTTTTTGGGCATGCAGATTCCACAAAAAACGGCTCAGCCTCCAGCAGCGACCATCCCACCAGGGGCCGACCCAGATAAGGCTTCGCTGCTGCAGGCCGGAGGAGGAGCGCTCTGTGCACGTCAGCAGTGTCTCCTCCTCGCCCTCCAGGAGCAGAGCTACACCTCTCTGTCCACCTGGAGGCACGGGAGGACCAGGACCAGGACTGTGCGCAGCTGACTGTCGGACCCTGCTGCAGTAAAGTTTTTTGAAGGGACTCTGGTGCTCGGGAACACTGGCGCTGAGTAACAACATCTCCAATAGAAAGATATCACACTTCATCCAGGAGTAGCTAACCTCTCACCTCTTTGACCACTTTCCGGAGTGAAGTCTGCAGGACCTCCCTCTTGGAAAGGATGTCCACCTGCTGAATAAAGAGCTAGCATTAACTCTTTAAATGCTTCACAATAACCTTCGAACCCAAAGTAATTTCTTTGCTGCCCGATGTGATGGGCCCAATTCAAGATGCAGCCTCATGAACCCACTCGTTCTTGGGAGGCGTGTATGGGCGCTTTAGGAGAACGTGTCACATTCACCAGTTCTCTAGTTTTTGGAATCCATCTCAGGCCAGAAATGAAGCGGATTTGGGTTTTGCGAGAGTTAAGCACAAATACAAGTTTTTTACACAGTTATTATTGAGGGAGCTTTGAAATAATCACACCTTTACGCTTTCTGCAGGCGATACAGTTAAAGTAACATTAATAAATATTTATAAACACGTCAACATTTATTCAAAATATCTAAACATCAAGCAACTCAATAGTAAGGTCTCCTCTTTTCAAACAACTCCTTTTTAAAAGTCGCTGCTTGGTGTGAGAATCAAAATAAATCAGATCCATAACATTAGCGACTTTGACGGAGGGCAGGCATATAACGAGGAAGCAGGGCGTCATATCCATGGCAACGAAACCATAAGTGGTTTGTAAGTCGTGGAATATAATTTATTTGATTGATGTGTGTTTGTGTTTGACAGGGAGACATTATTAAGTTAATAAAGTGACTTTGCTGTTGTAAACATTACTGTTGCTGCTCTATAAACAGTTATATTTAAAATATGAATAAGTGCTAGTCCTCTTTTCAATTTATTACGATTTTTTCAAAAGAATATAATAAAAAGCAATTATTTTTTAAATAAAAAAGAACAGGTGAGAGTATCAATAAAGAGCCGCTTCAACACAACCATCTCTGAATGCACGGCACATCCTACAGACAGAAACAGTCGTCCCTTCAAAAACACGTCAGCCTTCACGTTCACCTGTTTCACTTTGCTCCTGACTACAGTGGAGATGGCGCTGGACACGACGCGAGGCAACAGGCCGCGGAAGAGCCCTCGCTTTCCATCCACCTTCACGATGTGCTGCGCTGGAAGAGACAAATACATTCATGCCACCGTAGAACAACAAGGACAACAAGAACAACAAGAAGGATGAGACGTGGATGAAAGCGGCCTCGCTCGCTCACCATAGGAGAAAAAGCCGGGCAGGTACAAGACTCTTCGGCCAAACATCGTTGTGCCCACAGTGGAGGGGAGGGGTTCATGTCCCACCTGGGAAACCACACAGAGCCAGAGATTAAACACAACCCCTCGGCCTCGCCAGGAGGAGGAGGAGGACGAGGAGGAGGAGGAGGAGGAGGAGGAGGAGGAGGAGGAGGAGGACGACGACATTGACCCAAAACACCTTAGATTAGATTAAGCCAGTTCCATTGTTTTTTAAAAGAATAATAAATGCAAATTACTCACATTATTCATTCATCAGTATCAATAATAATGTATGTATGACCAATGTAAAAACACGTTATATGTCCTACCTCATATCTATAATAATGTATATCCAAACACTCAATCTAATCAGATTGAAAAACATATATTTTTAGCTTTTGTTGATATTTATAATGTACTTACATATTATACCTTTACTGTTTGATTATTTATTGTACTTGTTTTTTTTAAATGTATTTTATTGTTTTCTACTAATCTATTATGCACTGTCCACTTGGCTGCTCTAATCCTGCACATTTCAAATAAAAGGATTATCATATTCTATCTTAATCTGTGTGTTTTCTTTTGCTGTAACAAAAACGTTGTTTAGCCTGTCTGTCAACAACCGTCTGTCCTCGAACTTTTTCAATGATCAATCATTTCAGAGGCTGATCACACATCACAGGTATCGAACCTGCCCGGATGACCTTTGTCAGAGGACGTTGTGATCATAACGTCATGATGTTTATCAGTGCAGAGCAGCAGCAGCTCGTGAAAGCTGAAACAGAACCGAGGAGTGAACATGTGTTGTGTTTGCTAACTGAAAAAAAGGCCAAAGTAGATTTGTGGCGGTAGCAGAGTGTTGCATCTTTCTAAATGCTCATTTTGTCAGATTAGATTAATCACAAGGTCGTACATTCTTGCTGTGAATTGTCTGAGAGACATGGCAGACCATTGGACCCCGAGCAATCAATAGCTTGCCCGTCTTTCACAACACAGAAATGATCTGTGAGGTTTTGGGACAGCTGCAGGATCTTTGCTCTTCCGATTTGCTGCATAGTGCTCTGTGCTCCTGGTGGTCAACATAGAACACAGAAGAAACTCGGGCACGCTAGTGTTTAAATCAGGATGCTGTGACGCAGACGCAGCAACTGTTGTCTTCCACAATGACACAGCACTCAGGATGAAATGTAGGTCCTCAGTGGGCTAACGTAGTCTGGATCTTGGCCTACACTTCAGCTCCATTGTGTCAAAGTCGATCCACATGCAAGGAGCAGCTGATGGCCCAGCCATCACAACTAGGGGTGTTCAAAGCACCTCATGCACAAAGGTTTCTCTGCAACACTGTTTTTGGAATCGAAATTGGTTCAATACAGCATCTTTTCCAACGGGATGAGCCCACAGAGGACACATTTGGCTTCATACGAGAAGTTATGGAGGCTTATTTTGAGAAGACAACTATTGGTCGTCATGTGCATACGTGTTTGATAGATTATAAATAAGGGCAAAAGTCGGGTTTCTCGTCCCCACTGGACTCTCCACGGAGAGGCGGTTCTCTGCCGTACAGCATCTTCCTTTTACCGGAAGAACAGCGCACCGCAGCGGGACTCTTATGCCCGTATAACGACCGTGGATGGAGCGAGCAGCGAGCCGGTGTTACGGTTTAAGAAGCGACCGTGTTAACTAGGGACTTTGAACCAACGCGTAGGTTCTTGTCGTAGTTAGACAGCTGTTGCAAATAGGAATAGAACACGTGACATTAGCTGCACTCGTGAATGCCTCATTGTTTAATTAGTATAGTATATATTAGTATGTATATGAGAGGGGTTGACACTTCATTACAAAATTAAACCAAGCGGCATTCACGAGGGCAGCTACACGTGAAAAGTCGCCAGTTAACAGGGTCGCGTGTTAAACCGTAACACATTAATTAAAAATACATTTAAAAAAAGAATAGGGTGACGTTTCGCCACAGTCCTAACAGCCGTTAGCTAACTGTTAGCTCACCTGTATTAGCAGCTTCACGTACAGCAGCGGGTGCGTGACGGCCGTCACTCCCGCTCCCAGCAGCAGCACCGCGGTGTCCACGTCCACGGCGGTCGCCGGAGCATCCTGCCCGACATCGACAGCCTTACCGGACGGGTTTTCGGGCGATTCCATCTTGAATTGCCGTCCGTAGAGGAGGGAGACGGGTTCATGCTCTACGGGAGCGCCCTGACGCCGCTGCAGTCAGACTCTACTGGAGTGATGAGGGGAAAAAAGATATATTTCCGCATTGAACTTTCAAAATAATATTCCCTGTTTCAGAGGTAAGGGACGAAATGCAGTTGGGATGAATCACATTTACGTCAGAGACAGCGCGTGAGTAAAATATATGTTTTATTACGAATATGAGGACCTATATGTGAAAAAACAAAAAAACAAAGGCATTGAAAGCGAAACCAAAACACTGGGGCGGAGTCGAGCTGGTGCCGTCACATGAACACACGTGCGCTTTTTTTTCTTCTAATCTCGTGCATGTTAAAACCAGATGTTATATGTTGACATGTTCTCGGACTGTTTTTAGACCAGGAGGTGACAACGCGTTTAGAGATGTATATTCATGTATATTCGTATGTCTTTTTTCAATTTCCGTATCTGTAAAGTTGAGGAAGTTATTCTACTTTGTATCTTTTAGTAGGTTCATATAAAACGTACCACGTACTTCAACATCATTATTGATTATTGATATATACAAAGGGATTTCCTGAGGTCACAAAGACCCTCAACCTCTCCGCTCTCGACAATTGAAGGTTAATATCATATAAACCTTCTATGTGGAGAACCCAGATGGATTTAAATGAAGCAGTAGTGCTGTCAGTCCAGCAGGTGGCGCTCTTAGCCTTGCAATTGTCCTGGGTTCTGGTGTCTTCTCGGTGGTCCAGAACAGTCCTGTAACCACAGACTGTATAAAAGCCTGTAACACAAGCACGGTTTTAAGTCATAAATAATATAATATATATATATATATATATATATATATACTATAAATAATATTATTGAATGTTGAATGTATTTTTTTTAAACTTATTTTTAAGTCGTCCAGTCTGGTATCCAACTATTTTGGATTAAACCGAATAGAGTATTTTTGCAGTTCAATGACAAGACTTGCAATAAGACTATTTGTATTGGTTCAATGTGATAAAATGAAATAATGGTTGGTTGCCCCTATCTCCTGTTTGTATGTTATTCAATTCAATTCAGTTTATTTTGTATAGCCCAATATCACAAAATACGAATTTGCCTCAGAGGGCTTTACAATCTGTACACATACGACATCCCTGACCTTTGACCTCACATCGAATCAGGAAAAACTCCCCAAAAATAACCTTTCACAGGGAAAAAAGTGAAGAAACAATGTATGAATGGAACTCCAATCCATGAAACAGAAGGAGGTAGAGAGGAAGGAGGACCGGCTCACCAGGCATCAGACACCTCCAGGTCCAATGGACCCTCTGAGACGTGAAGTCACAACGACTCCGGGGAGGAAGCAGAGTTAATAAGGTGCAATGGAGAGATGTAAATTCATCCATAAGGAGAGAGAGAAGAGGAGAGAGGTGCTCAGTGTGTCCTAAAACATCCCCCAGCAGCCTATAAGCCTATAACAGCATATCAAGGGGCTGGACCAGGGCAAACCTGATTCAGCCCTAACTATAAGCACTATTAAAGAGGAAAGTCTTAAGTCTATTCTTGAATGAGGTGACTGTGTCTGCCTCCCGGACTGAAAGTGGAAGCTGGTTCCATAAAAGAGGAGCTTGATAACTGAAGGCTCTGGCTCCCATCCTACTTTATTAAAGGGGTCAATGTCCAGTTCCTGTTATTGTTATTGTGTCCATTGTTAATAAGGGCCCCACACTATGTTAACATAGCATAGCCCCAATGCTAACTGGTGAATTCACAAATAAAACGGTATGGTATGATTATGGTTATGATATCATCATAATATGAAATAAGAGGACAAATAAACTGACATTAAATTAAATGACATATATCCTCTATACTCAATCTCCATGTCATTTGATTCCACATTCCAGCACATCTCTTTCATTTTAAAACAGATATTTAAATGTATTTATTGTAAATATTTATATTCTATATGTCTGTTTCTTGTCTTTTGAAGTACTTGCTTCTGTATTTGCTTGCATACTTAGCAACAAACCCGTTTCTGGATTAAGCTCGAAGCCCACAGGCCTAAGGGTCTATGTATAGGTGCTGATCAGTTGAGCAAGCAGTTAAAATAAAGGAGGAAATAGGAGGAAAAACAAACTCAGACTGAATTTCAGCTCAGTTCTTTGTAATTTCCTGTGGTGTATTGTCTTGCTTCTTATTACAAAAATGACTTTACATAGTATAACATTTTGAATAATAATCCACTGTGGTTGAACCAGTTATTAAATACCAGAAACAAGATTGAAGGTCCGAGGCTTGCTTCTTGCTGCACGATGGATTTGAGCTGATGTGGACTCTCACTCATCCCGTTCCTCCAATCTAACATCAGACACGTCATTATATTATAAAGAAAAGAGTAGAGACGCAGCACTGATTCACTCGACTCGACCATTCATTCCTTGATGGAGAAATGAATCACAGCTGGAATCGTGGAAATCTCAACAAGACACTTCAATCAGTCTGGCTTCATTGTTTGCTTTTGGCCACATTGTTCACGGCAAATCGTTAATTACCAGTTCATATATCCTCTTTTTCTTCAGACACGACATCAACGAGTGTCTGGATTAAGGAACATGATTGTTACACACAACTCACAAACAAGTGTGGGTGAGTTGCAGACCCTGTGGGTGAGTTGATTTACCGGCATGCCCGCAGATGCTGGTTTCAGCCCACTGACCGTGTCCACTCATGCTGACAGACACAAGCCCTCCGACTGCAGGTGGACACGTAATTGATTTCATACCACGGCTGTCGAAGCAGTGAAGTGGTGCTTGTAAAAAAAAAAAAAAAACAGGCTTTAAGAAAGCCAATCCTTTCTTTCATGCGCCCTGTCCTTGTGTATCGTTCCCCAGTCAGACATGAACTGTTATACCAAACTGTCTGGTGTGAAACAATGTTTTAAAATAAGCTATGGATCAAATGGATAAGTGTCACCGACTTTGCAGTTCTCCTCAGCTCTTTTTTTCTTCTCACTTTTCTTTTTGGTTTTGAGGTCCACAACTTGTTTCTTCTTCTTTTGTTTTCAGTGCTCTCGACCTGTTTTCCTGCAGCAGATGACACCTGTTGTCAGTGATGAAGCCCCCTGTACAGGATACAACAGACATCATGGAGGATTTAGCAGGTAAAGAGACAGATAGAGCCTCAGATAGTGGTGGAGACCAAAAACAGAGCTTAAAGAGGGTGTCCACCTGATGACATTCATCAGGTGGACACAAGCGCGCCTCCCAATGAATGATACTGGTGCTCTGTGTCCGTTTGATGCGTCAAGAGGCAACTGTTAACAGACAAGTTACTGACAAGTTGTCAGTGTTGTCTTTTCAGCTTCTGTTGCCGCCAACTGGTCAACTACATTTGGTTTTGCGTGATTACAGAATCTCTCAAAATACTCGTAGCTGGTCTTTTGTAAAACAGCGCTCTGTTCAGTTTGGTATTTTCATGACCATAACCTTTTAAACCCCAAGCTATTTTCTAGGTTTCTCACTCAGATAATAGCACACTATGTGAACAGTCTCTCTGCAAAGTTTTGACTTTGCAGAGAGACTGAACAAAGCAGAACAAAGTTAGAGAGGTTTTAGTACAGATAAATTAGGCGAAATGGGCATTTTGGCAATTTGAATTTTCTCTTGTACCAAACCAGATATTTCACTTGTATATTACTTATGATGTTCAATACATCCAAATATAGCAGTCTTTATTGATTAGAAGAAGAAAAATGAATTTATTCAAAAAAAAGCCAAAGATAAGCAACATTTGTGAGTGTAAGCGCTAAAGCGATTCATGTTGCTGTGTTCTTTGGCTCATGTCTCGTGATGCTTTGGTGAAGAAGGATTTTGAAAAGATATTTAGAATCTGTGTGGAGTCCTTGCTATCTGGATTTTTCTGATAGCACCGAGCTACTAGCTAGTTCCGGAAACGAGTGGGCTGACTCCTGACAAAATAATGATTATGATATTTTCATAATTCTTTCATTTCGTGTTTGAGTTGTGTGGAAATGGCTTACTTATTCTTGTAGCCCAAGTTCTCTTGTTTAATTTGATGTATAACATCAATATATTTGCTCATGTTTATTGTAAGTTTTGTTTTACACAGTCTAACTATAATGTGTAAATGGGGCTTAAAAGGTTAAAATGTGCCCACTGTGTGGTACACACTGGAAGCAGATACACATCTACAGCAGGTGATGCTGCGAATCCAAAAGACCTTTTTGCTCAAGAAGGTTTCTAACCTCTTAATGCTGGATGCTAAGGAAAGGTGCTTCGATGCTTCCTTTCTTATCTCCTTCAGCATAGGATACACTAGACCTTCCTTTACCAAAGGAAAGAGGAGAATGCCGACCCACTATTCCATTTAAAGTGACGCACCATTCGGCCGTCCATGAAAACAAACAGTATGCCTACCATGCACAGGTTGAACAATTATTTTTCATACAGTCATAAACTAATGGGATTCATGTTGATAAATAGGAATAGATAGTGACAACCATTTTGTTTAATTTTTGTGTTTAATTACTTTGAACATCTAACAAATTAATAACAATTTAAAAAAAAGAATACGAAATAAAATGAACAGTAAATGTAGCACACTGTTACTGAACAACAACAACAACAACACAATGTAATTGTCAGTAAAAAAAAACAAAAAAACAAGCTAGGGTTATAATAAATGATTAAACTGTTGGAAAACAAAATATAACCGAACGGTTGAAGTTACATTATTGCACAAAGGAAATATATACATACTATAGTAGATTTGATGGGGCCATATTTTAGTTGCACTTTTTGTGGCAGACCTGCGTCAGTGACATCCGCCGACGCATCATAATGACATAGTTCAGTGGAGAGTATCAGAGACTCTCTGAGTTGTCTTTTCCTACTTCCTTATAAACTCTCCTTCACATCTTTCCTTGACTTCATGACCTTTTAGGAACAGACGTTAGGAGGTAACCTTTTGACTTTTTGACTGTAGCCTGGGTTTACAATTCAAATATGACAACTAAGAGACGTGTCGATACTTTTGGAGATAATTGGTCTTGGAAGCTGAGAACAGTCATCTCATGAATAAGTGTGTTGATTATGCATAATCACACAGCTGGTAATTCAGTCCTTTCTGTCTGCTAGAATTAATGACTTAGTAACTATAAAAACAAGTGGCAAGCAGCTGAGATAACATCCTCCAATCTAAAGTCCCTTTAAGCTTCAACAAAGTCAGATGGGTTGAAAAGAAATTAATAAACATGTTGTAACGAAGCACTAAAGTCCTTTATTTGCAGTCGCAATCTACAGCCTGGTTCTCAGGTGTGCTGAGCTATGCGGCTGTTTAGTCCAGTTGGAGTAACAATCAACCAATCACAGCTTTGTAGTTATAGGATTAAGAATGGGGACACCATCTTCCTACATATAGCTATAGCTAGAGAAGAAATAGCAATAGAAAATAGTCACTTTCAATTCAATTCAATTCAGTTTATTTTGTATAGCCCAAAATCACAAATTACAAATTTGCCTCAGAGGGCTTTACAATCTGTACACATACGACATCCCTGACCTTTGACCTCACATCGAATCAGGAAAAACTCCCCAAAAATAACCTTTGACAGGGAAAAAAGGGAAGAAACCTTCAGGAGAGCAACAGAGGAGGATCCCTCTCCCCGGATGGACAGAAGCAATAGATGTCATGTGAACAGATGAACAGAGTTACAGAGATACATAAACACATTACATGAATATGACAATGTATGAATGGAACTCCAATCCATGAAACAGAATGAGGTAGAGAGGAGGGGGGGCGGGGCGCATCAGCAGGGCCAACGCGAGACCGGCTCACCAGTTATCAGACACCTCCAGGTCCAATGGACCCTATGAGACGTGAAGTCACAAAGACTCCGGAGAGGAAGCAGAGTTAATAAGGTGCAATGGAGAGATGTAAATGAGAGAGATGTAAAGGAGAGAGAGAAGAGGAGAGAGGTGCTCAGTGTATCCTAAAACATCCCCCAGCAGCCTATAAGCCTATAGCAGCATATCAAGGGGCTCGACCAGGGCAACCTGATTCAGCCCTAACTATAAGCACTATCAAAGAGGAAAGTCTTAAGTCTATTCTTAAATGAGGTGACTGTGTCTGCCTCCCGGACTGAAAGTGGAAGCTGGTTCCATAAAAGAGGAGCTTGATAACTGAAGGCTCTGGCTCCCATCCTACTTTTTAGGACTCTAGGAACCACGAGTAGCCCCGCATTTATGGGGCAATATGGTACTACAAGCTCCTTAAGATATGATGGTGCATCACCAATCAAGGCTTTGTAGGTGAAGAGAAGAATTTTAAATGTGATTCTTGATTTTAGAGGGAGCCAGAGCAGAGCAGCTAATACAGGAGTCATGTGATCTCTTTTCTTAGTTTTTGTGAGTACACGAGCTGCAGCATTCTGGATCAACTGGAGGGATTTAAGAGACTTATTAGAGCAGCCTGATAATAAGGAGTTGCAGTAATTTAGTCTGGAAGTAACAAACGCATGAACCAGCTTTTCTGCATCTTTTTGAGACAAGATGTGCCTGATTTCTGAAACGTTACATAGATGAAAAATGCAGTCCTTGAGATGTGCTTAACGTGGGAGTTAAAGGACAAGTCTCGGTCAAAGATAACTAGAGATTCTTTACAGTGGTGTTGGATGCCAGGGAAATGCCATCTACAGAAACCACATCACCAGATAATTGATCTCTGAGGTGTTCAGGGCCCAGTAAAATAACTTCAGTTTTGTCTGAGTTTAACATCAGGAAGTTGGAGGTCATCCATGTTTTTATGTCTTTAAGACATTCTTGAATTTTAGCGAGCTGGTAGGTCTCCTCTGGTTTGATCGATAGATATAATTGAGTATCATCTGCATAGCAATGAAAGTTTATGCAGTGTTTCCTGATAATGTTGCCCAAAGGAAGCATATATAAGGTAAATAAAATTGGTCCAAGCACAGAACCTTGTGGAACTCCGTGATTAACTTTAGTGGTCATTGAGGCTTCATGGTTTACAAATACAAATTGAGATGGATCTGATAAATAGGATTTAAACCAACTTAGTGCGGTACCTGAAATGCCAATCGACTGATCCAGTCTCTGTAATAGGATGTCATGATCAATGGTGTCGAACGCAGCACTAAGGTCTAATAATACCAGTACGGAGATGAGTCCTTTATCTGATGCATTAGGAGGTCATTTGTAATTTTCACCAGTGCTGTCTCTGCTGTGGTGTTTTCTAAATCCTGACTGCAACTCCTCAAATAAACTATTCTGATGTAGAAATTCACACAACTGATTTGCGACTACTTTCTCAAGGATCTTAGAGAGGAAGGGAAGGTTAGAGATTGGTCTGTAGTTAGCCAACACCTCTGGATTAAGAGTGGTCTTTTTCAGGAGAGGTTTAATTAACTTTGAAGGAATGTGGTACATGGCCTGTTAGCAAAGACACATTAACAATATCCAACAGAGAGGTGCCAATTAAAGGCAACACGTCTTTAAGCAACCTCGTTGGGATGGGGTCTAAGAGACAGGTAGACGGTTTAGAAGTAGAACCCGTTGAGGACAATTTGTCAAGGTTAATGCGAGAAAAGCCATCCAAATATACACCAGGGCATACAACGCCACTTGATGACAGATCGGCAGTAGTTGAGGGCAAGAGATCTTCAATCTTGCCTCTAATAGTTAAAATCTTTTAATTGAAGAAGTTCATGAAGTCATTACTACTGAGGTCTATAGGAACACACGGCTCCACAGAGCTGTGACTCTCTGTCAGCCTGGCTACAGTGCTAAAGAGAAACCTGGGGTTGTTCTTATTTTTCTCTATTACTGATGAGTAATAGGCTGCTCTGGCATTACGGAGAGCCTTTTTATATGTTTTAAGGTTATCTCGCCAAACTAAGCGTGATTCTTCCAGATTGGTGGAACGCCATATGCTTTCGAGCTTTCGTGAAGTTTGTTTTAGTTTGCGGGTCTGAGGGTTATACCAGGGAGCAAACCTCCTTTGCCTCACTGTCTTTTTCTTCAGTGGTGCTATCAAGTCTAGTGTCATTCTCAGTGAGCCTGTAGCACTATCGACAATATGATCAATATGGGACGGACTAAAGTTAGCACAGGAGTCCTCCGTCACATTGAGACGTGGTATTGAATCAAATGCAGAAGGAATCGCTTCTTTAAATTTAGCTACAGCACTGTCAGTTAGACATCTGGTGTAGAAACTTTTGACTAACTGTTATGTGGGGCTGCAAACAGGACACTGGACCCAAACGCCGTCAACGATGGAAAAGCAACTTTATTGCTAAACAGGATTCCAAAAACAGGCTTCAAAAACCAGGATACAAAACAGTCTAACACACAAGATCTTCCACGATCTAGACAAGACGAACCGACCAAGGGGAATGACACAAACAGGACTTAAATACAGAGGGCTGGTGCAGATGATTGGACACAGGAGGAAACAATCAGGGACAGGGCAGACAATCACAGGGACAGGAAGTGCAGAGAAACAGAGGACACAAGAGACAAGGACTTCAAAATAAAACAGGAAACACGACAACACTACAGATCCTGACACTAACGGTGTACACTCCGGAAGTATAAACTCAAAAGTTATGAGGTAATGGTCCGACAGTGGGTAACTGCTCGGATGGAAGTGCAGATAAGGGTGTAAGACTACAACTCTGCTTCCTGATCTGAACTCTGGGTCATGGATTAAGTCCGCTAATCAACTTCGCCATGTTTTCAGAAATGAGACGCGCTCCATCCCAAGTGGGATGAATGCCGTCTCGACTCATCAGATCAGGCTTTCCCCAGAAAGTCTTCCAGTTATCTACGTAGCCCACATTGTTTGCTGGGCACCACCTGGACAACCAGCGGTTGAATGACGACATGCGGCTATACATGTCATCATTGATCAGATTGGCCTCTTAAATGGCATCACGTCTGAACTTTCTCTTCTTTACCGCATTTTCACCTGACATTATGGGAGTTTCATAAACTTAACTTTTGTTCACTTTTCCCCTGAATGCCATGTATTATCATTGTCAATTTAAAAAAAAGTTTTTAAAACCAAACCAGAGTTGGTGATTTTTGGAAAAGTGGACCAATACGGCAATGAATTAAGTCAAATAATCCGTGGGAAATAAAGCTCTGGGCAGCTCTGCATTAAAAGGATCAAATTATACATTTATTTACTGGAGACTGATATCTACAGAAGGGAAATACAATCTGATGGCTGTGATTGGTCGTTCCTCGTAACATAACTTAACATTCCAAAAGTGTACTTTAAACATAATGTTCTACTTGATTGGTATGAAATGATAAGTTGCACTCAAGTCTTATATCACCAGCTTTACCAGACTGCTTTAAATGAGAAGAAGGCGTGAGTCATTTTCATTTTCAGAAATTCAATAAATGCTTTTGTGCTCCTAATAAATCCCATTTGTAATGGTTGTAATGTGTTATGTGTTTTATATATCAATCATAATTTCTCTTTCACTACTATAGTAGAACATCCTTCGCTGCCTCTATAGAGCAGCCGCCTCCGCAAACCAAGTGAAGCGTGACTCATTTCATCCTGCACTCCTTTCAGACACACTATCTCACTTCAACAAAAACACAAGCAGCCTTAATCACTGACTTCATTCACTTAATTAAAATGAGTTTGCTCTCAATCGCGAGGCTATCTGTTCATCCTTGAAAGTCTCTGATTTGTCCCCTGAGCTGCCATCATATGGCTCCCTCTGAGCCTTTGTTCTCGAGGTCTTCAATGTCCCCCTCAGACCGGCAGATGAGACCTGCTGACAGCGAGGATGGTGACTCAACAGCTCAAATGCCCTCATCCACTGACAAGAACAGAGACTGTGTGCTGGACTTCATTAACAAAGGGGCCCTCGTCTGTGAGATGTGACGAGCTCATTAGCATCTAAAGCGCTTTGTGTTGTGTTGTCGTACTGGAAGCTGCAGCCACGCGTTGGGAAGTGGTGAGAACTCTTCGGTGTTGAGCGTCATCCCTGTCGAGGCGTGTCAGGAGGACCACTTCTCCCGGTGCAATTAGTCCACAGAACACGGCGGTAGCGCACAGTTTTTCATGTTCGACAACGGTTGTCTGAGAACTTTAATGTTTGTGACCTCACCTGCTGGAAGAACCAGACGGAGCCGCGACCTTCTTCACCCCACAGGCGCTCAATGTTGAATAAATACAAAGACATTAATTGATTTAAAATATTAATGAAGCAACAATTTGTGTAATTATATGTCACTTCATGTAACATTAAGTTGTGTTATAATAAAATAATAAAAATACATGCAATTCTATAAACATTTGCATTTGTATTGAATTATAGTAATGTCCATATTCACTTTTCACATGACAGTGATTTCATGAGATGATGGTTTCACTTTGTGATGACGCATTTTACTGCGACGGCGTATTAGGGCCATTGTAGGTTAATATATATATATATATATATATATATATATATATATATTTATATATATGTATATATATATTTATATATATATATAATATTATGGAGCCAGGAGAGGGTGTACTATTACAAGAAGCTATGCGTAATTCCAATAAAAAAACAAACCAAACCGTATTTAATTGTCATATTACATATAGTTACATACATAGATGAAATGTCTTCTCTGCATTTGACCCATCCTTAGTTATTAAGGAGCAGTGGGCTGTTGTGAAGCGCCCGGGGAGCAACTTGCTCAAGGACACTTCGACATGCAAACTATGGGGTCAAACCGGCTACCTTGTGGTCTCAGGACAACCACTCTCCCCCCTGAGCTACAGCCCCTTACAGAGGGTATAGGGTAGGTTAGGTAAAATAGTTTTGTAAATGCCAAAATAAGAGTTTGAGCGCCTACCGTAGGGCTGCTGGGATAAGACTGGTGATCCGGTCCCCCCCAACTTATTCCATCTCTGAAGCTGGTCACATCAGGAACCTCGGGTTCTGCCGAGTGAAGCTCTCTCTACTGACCAGCAGGGGGCGACTCCTCTGATTGCAAAAATAAGTCAGATTGTATAGAAGTCTATAGAAAATAACTCTACTTCTCTCTTGATTTATTCCCTCAGTAAACATTGTAAACATGAGTTTATGGTCTCAATCTCTAGTTTCAAGTCTTCTACAATACAGCATGATGTTCATGTAGTAAATTATGGTCAATTTAAAGACCATAAAACAACATGGTGACGGCCGTATTCCAAGATGGTGATGGTAAAAGCAGTGAACTCGAAGCTTCAAAACATCAGTTCACAAACCAAAGGGTGACGTCACCATGACTACATCCACTTCTTATCTACAGTCTATGGTAAAAAGTCATATTTTCCCAGAATCAAGGCCTTGGTATGTTCAAAATAAACTGGTTTGTCTGATTAAAAAGGTTGAAAAGGCTGCTGTGATAGAGGGCAAAAAATGCTGCCTACTCTCACGCTATTCAACTATGTTGTTCTCTTTTAGTATCCCGCCTCTGACTTGCATTAGCTTGAGTTGTGAGGTGTGACGGCTCCCTTTTGGGTTTCCCCCGGCGCCGTGATCGATCTGGTTGTAATCCTGATGAACGAGTGGAAGAGTATCCTCTTCTTGTTCGGGATGTCACGCGTTCAATGGTGCGGCTGGATCTCAGCGCTATGATATGAAGTAACGTCCCATGAGGGAGGTTACGGTTGAGAATGGCCGCCAGTGTCACCGTCTGTGAGTGTACAGTAGGCTATGAGTCACAGTGTGAACGCCGCATACTGTACACACTTTGACATATCAAATGATTACATACCCACACGCCACATTACACTGTTGATATGAAACCTGAAATGACTAGCTTCATTGAAGACAACTCATACTTACAGTAAGTCCAAACACTGTAATGTCACACACACGTGTTAGATGTAGCCCTTGACTCGAGGCTGAAGCAGCCCCAGCAGTGGGAGCCGTTCTTCAGAGATTAGCCACATCCTAAATCAAACAGGCTCACCGTCTCCAGACGAATCTGAAGCATCGTGTTTATTTGCTCTGGCGATAAAGGGCAATACACGGATTAGAGCAGGAGGGCGCGGCTCTGTCCAATTTATACAGGCTTATGAAATATGCTTTCCAATTCCAATAAATAATGTCCACGGTCACTTTACGTCTGCTGCTCTTGTACAAGGCCCTAATGGTGTTAGAGCCCCACCTCTTAAACATGTAATCTCATTAATGATGAGCAAAAAATGAAAATATGACCTTAGATGTAATTTATGGTTTTGGTATTTTCTTAAAATCACTGAAGCCTCTTTTTTTTTATCACAACACCTGTTGCTGTTATGATATCACTTAAAAGTGCACTAATTTATATTTTAAGTTATTGCACATTTAAGAAACAACTTACTGTGGTGCATAGGGCTTTTTAGTAATAATTTGTATGGGGCAAACATACTTTATTCATGTGACTTGCTGTCCACACTGCCAAATATCTCCAGAAAATATAACTTGAACTCTTACAAATCTTTTCCTGTGTGTAAAATGTCCAAGCAGGAGCTCAGGATTAACATCATCTTTTACAAACATAAACATGTTTGTTCTCATGAAAAGATTTGCATAGGTAGCCGCCCTCTCTCAAGCAGAAAACTTTGATTGGATACTAATTCAAATTAATCCTATAAATGTCCGCAGCAGATGGATTATTCGGTGCTCTGTCAGTTAAAGAAGTGTTGGAGGACAAATGGCTGAAGTTCATCCTCATAAGAGGTCAATACGTTTCTCATAATGACTTATTGATCCATTGTAAGTGAATGTCCTGTGTGCTGTTTGTTTGCTGACTGATGATCCTGCACCACCAGGGGGCAGTCTGTAACTGTGATGATGCTGTTGATGTTTCTACCAACAGGTTTGACAGAAGCTTGCATGCACAAGCAGCAGTGACAATAAAGTGGAGGACCAAGTTATTGATTAAGTTAGTAGGTATCAGTTGGGTTATAAAAGAGATAAACGAGTCACGTTGTTTCAGCAGTATACATTTTTATTAATGGTCTCTGGCTGATACCTTATAAATGTATTTATCAAAAATCTGAAGAACATTTATGTTCCAATATTAGGTCTTGATTTGCAAAAGTACATGAGGGGAAACAATATGTGTCATGAAATCTTCACATTATTAATAATAATCATAATAATAATTATTATTATGATTATTATTTCTGGGCCACTGTGGAAACACGGAGGCCGGCTCCATATGTATATAGAAATGGCTAATTTTAAGGTAATGAAAACACAATGATTCTAAACTTGATAAACCTGCATTCTTTCTACTGTCCATCAGGGGGCGACTCCTCTGGTTGTATAGAAGTCTATATAAAATGACTCTGCTTAGTGAATATTGTAAACATGAGTTTATGGTCTCAATCTCTAGTTTCAAGTCTTCTTCAATACAGCATGATGTTCATTTAGTAAATGATGGTCCATTTAGAGTCAAACAGACCTGAAGCATGGAGCCATGCACCATGGAGTGTGCCTACCTTTTGATTGGTTGTTACCACGGCGATGTCCAGTCTGGGAGTTTTCTGTGTTTTCGTCCTACAACTTGAACCCTTTCACAGTGTGTTTTTGGTCTTCTAAAAGAGTCACTTCTGGTTCCAAAACCAAGGTGGCGACAAAACAAAACGCCAAACTCATTCTAAACCACAGATCAATGGGTGATGTCGCTATGATCATTTATTAATTTACAATCTGGGATTGCTACACAGATATGTTGTGCTCCGTCTCTTACATTGAAATAGAAGGGCCTCCATGTGTTGAGTCTGCATGTACTCTATGTGTTTGCGTGGGTTTCTTTGGGCTTTTGGTTTGGCATATCAAATCTAATAATAAAATCTCATTTCCATACTGGAGGCTCAGATAATCTACTGTGGCGACCCCTAATAAAAAAAGAACAACAGCAGGATTATTTTTGATAAAAAGTTTAAAATATTTCTCGAAATCATTTCAGGGATTATTTTGTCAGTTAATGAATAATTAAAAGAATTGTTTTAAACGTATCAGTTAATTGACTAAAATGTTGAAGAATCAATCCCACAATAACATTGGTCAGCTCTTTGGCACGTATATAATCATGTCATATCCAACATATGGGAAATAAATAACACTATCTAGGCAGATGTTTATATTTACACAACAAAAACATGCACTTGTTGTGATATTTTCCTTGAGAAAAAAAACATCCAAAATACACATTTAAGTGTTTATTTTTCAACTTTGTCAATATGCATTGGTAGAATTCCCCTAAATTCACCAACAGTTACCATTAGATCACGCCTTATTTGCATATCTAAACATTACAAAAAACACAATTGTCTTAATGTAAGTAATGAACCGAAGAAGTTTCATGGTGATATCTATGAGTATTATATTTTTTTTAAAACCCTATTTACCTGGGGTGTCTCTCCTTTATTGGTCATATTTGTAAATAATGCTTAGTAATATATGATCATAATTGTCAGGACTCATACACCTACCTCCTAACCGGACCACCACCACCAGTAGGACCAGTAGCTACAGGAGCTGTGGTCCTTCCAGTGCAGAAAGATAGAGGGCAGCCCTGCTCACTAAATGCTGCTGCTGTGGTTTGATGTTGAGTTTTCGTGTACATCCACCAGCACCCAGGCTGAGGACCCAGAGCTGTAAATGTGCTGGGACATTGTGTACTGAACGCTGTGTGCTGCAGCTCAAAACACACACAACACACAACACGCCAGCACCGCTTAACGTGGGCACCAAGACAGCCGTCAGCAGTCATGTACATGGAGAATTCCATATCCTTTAGGGCTTTCTAGTGAGTTTCATCTCATGGTTTATCTGTCCTGCCCACAACATCACTGTTTTGGGTCACTCCAACTGCACTCAATAACCACTGTGAGAAAAGATAAGATACAATACAATTAGACTTTATTTAGTATGGCAGAAAAATTGCTCTTTTTTTTTTGTACGGCCCAATTCATAGTACATCACATGCAGTGTGCCAACATCCGGTTGAATCCATGCTTTTCTGTCTATTCTGACCCACAATCCCCTGTGCAGCAGAAATATGAGCAAAGTTGGTCATAGTTCAAAGTGCCATGCTTTGAGGAAGTAGTACGTCCCAATTGAATGCACACTGCATGCAACAGTTTGTATTTTGTAAGGGATACTACAGCTGCAGTATGCGTCCTGGATACATTAGATGCCCCCTTCATAACAATGTCTATTTTATTTGAAATATATATAATATTAATATAATATGTGGTTCGGACTACGGAGCCTTGTACATGCTGGTGTACGTTTGGAATATGTCCGTTACTCACAATGTGATTGGTCGATGCCTGGTGTCTGCTCGGAAAAATCGATGCAACAGGAATAATGACAGCCCTTTTCTTTCTTGTGGAGTAGCACTTGAATCAACAGAGAGCTGGAACCAAAGGCTCCCGGCTAATGGCCTTCTAAGTGTGGCCAACGTGATCTGACAGATCAATATATGTGAAACGACCACGACCTCTTAAAAGCGCATCATGGATGGGCTTAAAATAACTACGTAAACTAAGTAAAATACATATACACATATACACAGCGTAACCTCCCAGACTTTGGGACACGAACGGCGGTCTCCTGGCTGAAAGTTCTGTGTTTGTTGGACCAATCAAACTCCTGTTCCATATGCATTGACATGTGTTAAAAAAGTGATTCGACATTTCTTTAATATTTTGTTATATTTGTGTTGTTGGTGAGCTGTGAACTGACACTTTGCCACCACCATCACCACAGACTGTATTTAAGGAGGGAGACACGCCATATACGGCTCTGGTAGTAGCAGCCACTTGCCCTAAAGCATACTCCGCTTTATCGTCTATATGACTCTCAATAGACCATAACTTACTACATGAACATCACGCTGTATTGACGAAGACTTGCAACTAGGGATTGAGACCATAAACTCATGTTTACAATGTTTACTGAGGGAATAAATCAAGAGAGAAGTAGACTCATTTCTCATAGACTTCTATACAATCTGACTTCTTTTTAAGACACTTCCGCATTGGCTTCACTTGGAAGCCAACCTTTGAAAGACATTATGCTTTTTGCGTGTCATTTTATTGCACGTTGTTACAGTGAAATGGCTGCAGTTGAGTTTAGGCAACAAAAACGCGTAAATAAGTTAAGGAAAAAACACCATCGTAGGCTTAGAATAAGTTTAGGAAACTATGTTTTCCTTGTTTTAGTAAGGAAAACACGTCACAAACATCAGTAATGACACTGCAAACACTCCGGGACATGGACTTTGGTCTGTGTTGGTCCTGTGTTGGTTTTACCCATCCACCCACACCACTTTCTCACTTTTTGTACTATGTCACTAGCACTGAATGTAGCATATTCACGCGTATGCTTTTACATTGCAGCCAGAACTGACAACATGGGGTCAAATGATGCATTTTGAGACTGAGCTGACTTTGATTAGAGTGATGGTCGTTCTACATGCAGTATGGGAGCTCGAGGCCAGAATTAGAGGAAATTGCGCTTTTCTTTTGCAGCTGTGTAACACATGTGGGAAGGGCATGAATGAAGCGGGATGAACTTGGACTGAATAATGATGCCGTGTAAAGTAACACAAGGAAAGAATAACGGAAAAGGAAAAGGACGGCATAATAAAACACGAAAAGAAACGAAGCCATGCCGCCTTTAAATCAGTGAGTAAACCAGCATATAAACAGCACAGAGGGCTGTGTAATCTGACCCGTCTCCATGTGCTGACTGCGTTCCCTGCTGCGTCATCCTCAGCGGAAAGATTGTATTGAGGACTATCCTCCAGGCCAGGCTGTCGAGGCACAGTGTTCTCACAGCAGATTAAAGCCCTCTGGATTAGGATTAGTCAAATCCACGTATACCTGTGCACGGTGTTGGCAGGAAGGAAGTAAAGCACTGACCCAGGTCAGAGGACCGGTCACACACCGGGCAGCAGCAGAGGTGGGAACTTAGCTTAAATGGATTACCATCTTTTAGATCCTCAAGACAGAGATGATGAAGCAGTTTTCATGCTCCTCTCCTCCTCTCTCGTCACACCATGTTATCATAACTATAAGCTTGATTTAATAATGTATGATTTGACAACACCCTGGATTTTTCAGTTCTTCAAAACGTGCTTCAAGGAGTGTAGCATTTGGTGAGAACTATAAATATCATCTTCACAACTACATTTTCCGGAGTGTTTAATCACCCGGAACTAAGAATCGTTGTTTCCGTTAGCTTAGAATGAACCGTATGTCACCGCCACGTTTCTCCAATAGCCCAAAGCAGAAGAGAGAGGACCGTGGAGCCGCCGTCTGACTTCCGCTGCTCCGAAAGTAGAACTAGTTGCTAATGACGGCCTCCGAGCCAGGCGAGCGGTGCTGCCACGGTGGAGGGTTAACACCGTTAGCTGTGAGCAGTAGTCAGAGCCGGCCGATGGCAGCAGATATTTAGACTCACTCGGCTGGAGTGAAGGACCTCAGAGGTTTGGTGCAATCAACAAGATGCAATACAAGAGTATCGTTGTTCAATTGTTTACTTTTTCACTTTTAATAAATCAAGCTGTTCCTTTCATTTTCTAGTCTGTGCTAAGCTCAACCAGACCTATATACCTGGAAGTCTAGCAGTCGACAAGCCGACAAGAGACGGGAAATCACACTTGTCGTTGTCAAGGTAACATACAGAGAGAGAACCATTCATTTCCAAGTGGATTAGCTGATGCTCTTCCTATGGATATTATCCGTGTCAGAAATAACAGCTTTTATCGGACACCTTTCACAACAACGACCCGACCATATCAGAGAAGTGACAGACCATTATCATTATTCCACCAGCAGTGGAAGCATGAGAGCTCACTGTTTTCCATTAAAAAAGCTGACCATTATGTATGAAAGGCCATGTAATACATATAATTTACACACACACATAATATACAGTATATATATAACCAGTACAATTGCACTTCTTTGGCGCCAGCCGTAGAATAACAATCACGTTGCACACTGGGCGATAACCAGTGCGGAGAGCAAAAACAACGACGCTTGCGTGGCGGTGAGAACCTTTCACTTTCGTTGCATTGGTGTGAAAGGCTCGAACACAAGAACACAAGAAACTAATATTCTGCATTTTTTTTGCATTTTTCTTCTTTTATTTTATATAATGTTTTTTTTTTTATCATGGCACAGGCAAAGTGACTGAAGAGGAGGCAGAGAAGAGAAAAAGAGTGAGAGTTAATACCCGACTGGCTTTTAGTCGTTAAAGTGGAGGTCAAGGGGCGCCGGATCGTAAAATGTTGCATAATGTTCCTTTAGAGTATTGTCTTTTTTAAGGACACATTAATACTTTCTCTGAAAATATAATATCTTTGTGTCTTTTGTTAGTTAATATAACTTCACATCACTGTTTTTAATCACAAAAAGAGAGAAAGTCTAAACATGATGTGGAGGATCATCAGTATGTATCCAGTATTTCTATGAACCATGATTCAGCAGATCTGTGTGTGTGTGCGTGTGTGTGTGTGTGTGTGTGTGTGTGCGCATGTGAGCGCATGTGTGCGCATGTGTGCACGTGTGTCAGACGCGTGCCTCACTACAACAAGGCCGCACCACTGAAGAAGTGGGTCAGCCTGGTCTGAGAGAGACAACAGCTCACTGCAGCTTGCTTTGACCCCCATGATTAAGCTCCTGTACCAACACTGACATCCTGTAATTCATTGCAGATTTCCTATTCACGTGTATCTTTAAATTTAACTATTTTGAATGCCAAAAAACAATGAAGCAAAATACAAATTGTTGTTGTCGATGGTTTTTCTAGATTTTACAGTCCAACCTATTACCCATTCATACACTGATGGGAGGGGCTACCTGCCCATCAGGACTAACTAACATTCAACCAACACAGACACACCGGAGCAATTTGGGGTGTCTTACCCGAGGACACATCAACATGGGCTAGCAGATTGAACCGCCGATCCTTTTCACAACATTTCAATGTTCATCCTGATAAGTATTGTTTAAAGATAGAAACACATTAAATCTGTACCTGAATTATAGCGCTGGAAGCAAAATGCACGGAAGGAAAAGTAGACGGTTATGAAAAGCAGTTGGTAACTAGGTTATTTCTTGCTTTGAGCTAAGAAACTTTCCAATGTTCTGGTGCATGTGTGAAAAGGTGACATTCAAACCAAACTTAACAAAAAAAACATCAGTCACTTCCTGTTCCCCACAAAATGACTCACAAAGACAGACTTGAAACACCTCGATGCCCTCATTAGCGTAGGTGACAGTCCGTTCGATCATCACTTCTTTTATTAGGAGATGAAGCCGAAACAGAAAGGGAGAAGCCATTAGGCCCATTCATTATTGTGTTGTCTCGGTCAAACAGCACATGAAGAGCATTATTTGTGCTTCTCCAGAACGAGAAGAAAGTCGGTCACAAAGTCTCTCACCACATTAGGGAGCGCACAGTTGAAAGGAACCTAATGGAAGGACTTGAAAATCAAAAAATCATTCAATGTCGAGACTATTTCAACTCCTAATGAAGAACTTAAGACGTTTTGTAACTGACATCAATCTGCCAATGAGGAATGTCTTACAGCCCATCTTATATATGCTGCTTACCTAATGATATTATAATAATTGCATTATCATACAATTTAAAGGTCTTAAAAAGCTAATTTTCATGCCCGACTGTGTCATGTTGTTTTCAACTTAATTCTGACATGGTGTTAACGTTATAGCTGTTTTTCTGTTTTTCTGGGTCATGTTGATTGAAGAAGTGTGCTCGTAAACTACAGTTAATTACCACTTTTATTTTTGGGATGTGGTGATGACACTATGCCAACCTTTAAAGCACAAAAAACAACATGGCGACGGCCGTAATCCAAGATGGCGACGGCGAAATCAACGAACTGGAGGCTTCAAAGCGGCAGACCACAAACCAACGGGTTACGCCACGATGACTACGTCCACTTCCTTTTTGAAACGTATTTAATTTTGAAACGCAACAGCCCCCTCATTTCCCCCCCATCCTGGCACCTGGCCCGGGTATCGGACTAAGAAAGTATTTTGTATCTCCTCAGATATATGCCTATGTCTGTTTTAATGCATATTTTCCCACTAATATATTTAGGATTTGAAATCATTTTGAACAATTCTTGGGTGGTAAAAAAAAGACAAATTCCCCAAAAAAGAAATGGTATCAAGCCCAAAATTGCTGCAGTGCGGAAATGACCGTCATATACTTCCATCGTATATGCTCTAAGCCCCTCTGCACTCAACTTTCTCAACATTCTGCACCAAACCCAAATTAAAAAGAAACATCAAATGAATCTTCAGGTTACTAGCTTTCAGATGACGTACAACACTTTTACTGTTGGACTGTCATTTCTCCTTAAAGATCCCCTCTCCCCCTAAAAAGGACAAGAATGCAGGTCTATGTGGTTCTCGACGGGCACATGTCAGAGGACTGTTTGCTGTGTTGTAAAGGGACACCAGTGAAGCGTACATCAACCTGCTCAATGCTCCCTCTGTCCGTGAATGTACGTGAATGTCCGTGAATGTACGTGTGCAGCGTCAAGCCCCGCCCTCTTGTTCTATATGTTCTGGAACATGTTCTCTGGCAGAAGGCCTGAAACACCACCATCGTATCCTCTCCCTGAAACACCACCATCGTATCCTCTCCCTGAAACACCACCATCGTATCCTCTCCCTGAAACACCACCATCGTATCCTCTCCCTGAAACACCACCATCGTATCTTCTCCCTGAAACACCACCATCGTATCCTCTCCCTGAAACACCACCATCGTATCTTCTCCCTGAAACACCACCATCGTATCCTCTCCCTGAAACACCACCATCGTATCCTCTCCCTGAAACACCACCATCGTATCTTCTCCCTGAAACACCACCATCGTATCCTGAAACACCACCATCGTATCTTCTCCCTGAAACACCACCATCGTATCCTCTCCCTGAAACACCACCATCGTATCCTCTCCCTGAAACACCACCATCGTATCCTCTCCCTGAAACACCACCATCGTATCTTCTCCCTGAAACACCACCATCGTATCCTCTCCCTGAAACACAAGTGTTCCTGTGCGTCTCGGCTCTCCGGCCGGCTGTGGACACTGACACATGTGGAAAGGCATGGTTTCCTTTTTTGTTTGTTTTTGAATTTTACAAATGTGCAATTTACAGATGAATACATTTTTTTATATTGCGAGACTTCAGTTTTTGTTCTACAGGAACAAGTAGAGGAAAACATCTTTTTTTTTTTTAAGATGTCTTAAAAAAGTAAACATTTTTTGCTCCTGGATAATTTTTAGGGGGAACATTGTTCTGCTAAAGTAGAATGCTGTTCATTAATTAATTGGCTAAATAATAGAGTAAGACCACCCTCCTAGTAACACATCAATAATAGACTGTTGATTCTTCAGGTCTAATTTCTCTTGTATGGGATTCAAGGATTCTTGCGATCCGATTGGGTGCTTGCGGCTCGATTTGACAGCTGTTTCTATCTTCCCTGATTTAGTGGCTTCTCGTAAACCCCCCCCCCCCCCCCCCCCCCCCCCACCTCTTGCCCCTTAGCTCCATTTCACTGCCTATAGCTGCCCTCCACCCCCCCACCCCTTTCCTCCCACCTCCCTGCTCCCCCACCCTTAGTACACTGTGTACCCAGCTGAACATAAAGAGCAGAGAACACTGACATATTGTCTGCGGCGTGTGTGTGTGTGTGTGTGTGTGTGTGTGTGTGTGTGTAAGGCATTGTCTAAGCAAGTCCATATTGAGGTTTCCCCTGTCTCTGATTATGATTAATCTGCACATTCTAATTAATTGAGCAGCCTAATCACAGTGGTCGCATGGAGCAGGGCTTTGTTTCTTGACCAGAGCTGGGACATGGCAGCACGGACCTCCCGCAGAGCTGTTCATAATTCCATATTTACTCAGTATGGCAGGGGGGTATTCCACTTACTTTGAGCCATAAGATCACTGCTCTGTTATCCTTTCTGTATTAGCCCTATCAGCTGCTACCACTGCAGCTGCTGCTCTCCCTGAAGCCCACAGAAAAGACCTTCCACACAGTATACAGGACAAACACACACACACACGCACACACTATAAACAAAAAGGGCAGTTCCAGTGATTTGGTGTTGCAAATCCAAAAAGCAGGCAAAGATTAAGATAATTAAAGCAATGGTCAGAATTCACATTCGTGACGAGAGTTTGGTTGATAACACTCACACACTGGCTAACATAGCTTAGCATAAAGAGGTGGACGTCGTCACCGTGACGTTACCCATTGGTTTGTGGACTGTCGTTTTGACGCCTCAACAGAAGCATTTCTTGCCTTTTTTATTTTGGAGATTTTGGAGGTTAAATGAGCATCATGCTGTATTGTTAATAAATCATGTGAGAGGTAGAGTCATTTTCTCATAGACTTTTATACAATCAGACTTCTCTTTGCAACCAGAGGCCAATCGAGTAAATGCACTGCTGCATTGGAAACAGCTATCCTTGCTTTGTCCAAAAGTAACACAATCCACCATCCAATCACTGATCAGCATGTTCTATCAACAATATCACCCCACAGTCAGCAGAGCAGACGTCTGGGTGCTGATTGGAATAACTCCAAAAAAGAAAAATAGCTAGTAACCATAATCATTTCAAAGGAATCAGAACAGACAACCATCACAAACCATTAATTTCACTCCTTTATGATTAGGTCACATGCTCTTAGAAAAGTGGGCCTATCAATGAATCATGTTAGCTGAATCCACCAAATACGTTGAATAGAAATGTGCATAGTAATCAGAATACATAAATTACCACTATGGTCAAGTTAAACCATAGTTTACAAACCATTTCAGAGACAGAGGTTTAGGTTTAAACTGTGGTCATTGCAGCGTAGCTCAATGCAGATTCATGTGATGATAGATCAGATGTATGGATTGTGTTCCCTGGAATCTTTGAAGGCAACATGGGTTTTAAATTAAAAAAACAACAACAACAACATTAAAACACCACGACCAAATAGCTGTCTAGGTTGTAGTTATGGTGGTGATCAAAGACTGGAGCTTGTCTGGTGTTTCTAGGCTGATAAAACAAACCCCATCTGATAATCCTGTCGGGGATTAGCGACAACTGTGGGAAAACAACTTCCTCCGTGTGGTGCCTGCGGCTACATAAACTGTGACGGGACATAGACGCTGTAAAACAAACCAATATTCATTTTGCTATGCGGCGCGGCTGCCACGGAAACCCAAGAGTTACACCTGAAAACTGTGCTCAGTGCCTATTCAGCCAAATGTCAGTCACAAGATAGATTTGGCTTTGTGTCCATATAATGTACAGTAGGTATACAACCAAATAGATCAGAAAACAGCTCTGAACAGCTTGTTCATCATAATTTCAGTGTTCCAAAATAAGTCAAATCACGTTTTTAAGATCAGAGGGTATGCGTTTCCTCTCTGTGCCAGTTAAACAATACCAGAAATACACTGGTTTGCTGTACACATTAATTTGGGGAAAGCAATGTCTATTTACTTTCTATACTGAAACATCCCCGAGGCATGTTTAGTCGAGCTACACTGGAAGCAGGAAACAGGAGGAACATTTTGGAATTGAGAAAATATGTCCCTAATTTGGTAAACCCAAATTCTCTGAATAGCTTCAGTGGTCGCCACTTCTAAAAGCACTTTGTCTGTTTGTTTCTGTATGTCACGAATTCACTTGCTTGCAGAGAGTTTGGTTAATAACAGCTCACAAGTGTGAAGCGATCGTCAGCGGCTGGCTAACACAGCTTAGCATAAAGACTAGAAACAGGGGAAGCCATGGGCTGTACACGGGGGCTCAGTGGTGAGCAGGGTCATCCTTCAATCTAGAGGATCGGCAGTTCGATCCCCGGCTCCGCTAGCCCATGTTGATGTGTCCTTGGACAAGACACTTAACCCCAAAATTGTGTATGAATGTGTGTGAATGTTTGTTGAAGTGAAAACACACTGTGAAAGGGTTCAAGATCACAGACGGAAACACAGACTCCAAAACTCCCAGACCGGACAATGTCAATTACCTTGTAGCCACAACCTAAAGCATGATCGGATTTATATTCTATTTGACTCTAGATGGACAATAATTTACTAAATTAACAGAAGACTTGAAACTAGAGGTTGAAACCATAAACTCATGTTTACAATGTTTACTGAGGGAATGTATCAAGAGAGAAGTAGAGTCATTTATATAGACTTCTATACAACCAGAGGAATCGCCCCCTGATGGTCAGCAGAGAGAATGTTTATGTGCATGGCACTTCCCTTTTCAGTCACAGGAGGGTGCCACCTGTGTTATCTCTAAAGGAAACTGCACCCAATTCTATCTAATTAAACCATTCATGTTAAACTTAATGTCGATATATGGCACCCTGAACAAAAGGCTTTTAAAAGAATCCCTAGCATAATGTCAACTTACCTCCATGTCCTCTTCACCGTAACCTCCTGGCTCATTCAGCAGCGTATCCCGCCCACTACGTCCAAAATCAACTCGTAGCTTTTTTGTTTTGAGAGCAAAGGTTTTTTTTGCAAATATTTTTGATTCGCAGCCAAAACTTCGAGTTTCATAAACTAACACATCATTTATTTTCAGTTTATAATTTTTTTATTTACAAACGAGAAATTTGCTCTCAAAACTCATTTTTTTGTAGAAATATGATAAACTTGGGTACGAGACGCAAGTTAGCACGAACTTAAAGAAGGGGAAACATTTCTCAGCCACCAACTGCTGCTGAACCTTTTCTGTTTCAGAGAGTGAGACAGACGGGATGGACTTCTGCAGAGAATAACATATGGGAGAATAAAAAGGACTAAAATAGAATTACCGCCTCGTCGTTGTATTCCTCCGCCAACCGGTCACATTGATGTTTTTTTTTAATCGTATTAGGACTTTTGAGCGCATGAATTCTTGAGTTATGGCCATTCTACTGCCATTACTGCATTCTATTGCATCTGTCCATCCGGGGAGAGGGATCCTCCTCTGTTGCTCTCCTGAAGGTTTCTTCCCTTTTTTCCCTGTCAAAGGTTATTTTTGGGGAGTTTTTCCTGATCCGATGTGAGGTCAAAGGTCAGGGATGTCGTATGTGTACAGATTGTAAAGCCCTCTGAGGCAAATTTGTAATTTGTGATATTGGGCTATACAAAATAAACTGAATTGAATTGAATTACTGTGACCTTGAACTCTGACCTCCAAATTATAATTAGTTCATCTTTCAGTGGAAGTTTGTGCCACATTTGAAGGAGTTCGCTCCAGGTGTTTCTGATTTTTCACATTCACGAGACTGGACCGGACAGACAGACATAAAAAAACTGAAAAATGCTTCTAAATTAAATTGCCTACCCTAGCTTTAACTTAAAATTAAAAAAAACATTTTAAACAGAACATGTAATAAATGACAGATAAAAGGGATTGAGAATGACATTTAGATCAAATTGTTGGGAAAAAAATGTACAAAAGATAAACTCTTACCATTATCTACGAGCCATTGAGAATGCTCCAAATCTCTTACACCGCACACCTAATGTTGTTATAATTATTAACGTAACAATTTGTTCATTATAAAACACACACACACACACATTTATAATCCAGACAGGATTTGATCATTTTATTCCAAGAAAAGTTGTCAAACATATTTACAGCAAAACACGATGCTTTCTCAAACACCGAATGGCTCCTGTCAGCTTCAATAACAAAAATCCCGTTCTTATTGAACAAAACGTACTTTTCTGTACACACTGGAAATATATGCACTAAAAAGAGAAAAGATGTTCCACACGATTGTGTCTGTACGGTGTTTACGGTGAGGCAGTGGGACATTTTGCATAGTGTTAAGTGTCTTTCAAGTGGAATCATTACTAGTTTTAAGAGAGCTAAATGAAACGGCTCAGAGAAACAAAGACAGTGACAACAGGGGAGGTGGACAGTGTGAAGCAGATGTTAAGATCCTCAGCTAGCTTATCACCACAGCAATGCCATATCCAGTTTGACCTGTTACCTATTTGACTTTGGGGTGAACCGCCCCTTTAAACCTGCTGAGTCACTGAACTGTGGTCTGTGTTTGAGAGTAAAGGCCAGCAGAGCTGTGTAGGTCCAGAACATACAGAAACCTTCTTGTCAGACTCACTGCTATACTTCTAACCGCTCTCTGCTCGTTTCAATTATTCTGTGCATTTGGAACTTTTGCATTTTGTTCTTTGCATCTAACCCGGTTGCTTCAAGTACCATCATGTGGATCAGCAACTAACCGAACGTGTTCCACGCAGCGTGACGTGAGAGCTCGAAGCACTTCAGTAAAGACAGGAAGGAAGTCGAGGGGACAGTCAGGATGCGGCTGCTCTGTGGGGATTATTTCCACATGGCAAATGTGGAAATAATCCGAATCAGACGGCCATTAACCACTGTTCATATCACACCAATCAGAACCCTTCAAACTCTCAAGGTGGAGTACAGATCAATGTCTCACTATCTCTTCATGAGGATTGCAGGTTACCCATTGACTTTACATTGTATTGTACTCCACTCCTAAAACGTCACTCAACCTTAATGTAAAAGGAAGAACAACAACAACCAAACATTTAGTACAAAGTTACCAACATAACAGCCATCGGCTGATGGTTTCTTGGTCACACATTAATTTCAATCTAAACGGATATACACCAATTGTATTCAACAGGTGCTCTTTGGATTCAACAGGAACATGAGCACTAAACTAAACTCCCTTGCAGGACATTGTTTGGTTACAGTAGCACAGTGTTGTGTGGAGCCGATACCGGCCTGCTACCTGGAAAAGGTGGCATTGCTATCGAACACGTTCGATACAACATCAGTCACGCTTTTTCTGCCCGCCACAGATTGGAGAAATAACCTTTCATAACTCGAGCGTACATTTGACACGGATACCATTTCTTCCTTCTAGTCACAGTTTCAGTTTGAGCATCGTGAATGCACGTGAGCTTTTTGAGAGGACGGCCACCGGCGGATCGCATTCCCGCTCGACATTATTGAGGCCCCTTGGGGACTGTTGCTAAAAAGTGTGACATCACTAAAAGCCAAATATTCTATTGGTAAATTGCGGGGGTTTTCTGCATAAAGTAAATCTGCGCGAGACATAAGTGTGATTTTTCGTTTGAGTTTTAACTCACCGGATCATTTTAAATCGAGATCAAATCGCACTTGGTGTGAATCATCTTTAAGGCACGGGGTTGTACAGGGCGGCGCAGCAGACTGGTAGCGTCGTGTGGTTCACATACCGTCATCAGCAAAGTGACGCTGTGACCTCAAGGTGCTGGTACAGTCCAGTACGTTACCTTCACATTACACGTGTTAAAGGAAGAGCAGGCCTACTCTGGGGCTGTTGGGGACAAACATCGACAAATATAAAACAACGCATGTCATAAACCTGGCCGTCGCATCCATCATCCACCCGTTAAATGTCCTCAGCTCCGCCTGGAACGACCTGAAGTGCACTGCTGTGGTCTGGTTTTGCATACGGTTCCTATCCCAGGTTTTTGGAATCATTGGCCGGTCCATCGCTTCCCGCTCAAGTCATGACTGTGGATTCTTCACAATTCAGTTTGTCAGTTTCTTTTGTTTCCATCGGAGTCCACGTCCATGTCGTAAACAAAGCTGCAGGGACACAAAGTACGAACAGGTCAGCATGGAGCAACAAGAAAAGGGTTTGATAACACCGTTGCCTACCATCGGGTTTCTGTGATAGACAATATCTTAATACCTATATTGTATGGTTGACTGGTGGTGCATTCACAAGATAATGTTCACTGATAAATAATCATAGAGTACTGTGCATACAAGGACTGAGTGGGTAAATAGCTTGGCGCTGTGCTCTAATAATAGCCCAGCAGGCTGGCGTGCCACGGCTCACGCTAGCAGCGGTTTGTTGCTCTCCTCACGGGTTGCATAAGCCTCACAGCACATGGCATGAGCACAAGTGGGTCAGCTTAGCAGGAAGCGTGCATGTCGGAGACGGTGAATCAGGGCGGATGTGCTGAATGGACACATGGAAAGTGCTTATGTCACTGCTGAGGATGAGAACTCTGAATTCCTTATATGTTTACAGTGTAATACAGTACACTGTTCACAATATGGTCCTATTGGAAGGGGGAAAGTATCCTGGCATGCTAAAAGCCAGGCCGGGGATGAGTCAGAGAACCCTGTTCTGTTTACCATCGGCTTCTGAAATCTGTGGTTGACCAGCCAATGAGTCTGTGGTGCCCCGAGGTGAAATCTCTGTTGTGGATCTAATTCTTCAGCACTCAGCAGTTTTTAGTTTTAGTTTTGCGAGAGCAGCTGTGAGGGAACGTTGTATTCGTGTTTAAGGACCTCGCATACCTGACTACACGCCTCACCATAGATAATAATGGGTTACGTGACTCCACAGCAGCAGTGCAAACGAAATATCATTGTTATATTCGGAATTTCTACAGTGAACGAAAGACCAGGAGTTATTGGGATTAATCCTTCAGTAAATGTTTGCCACTACGACCCGCTCTTCAGCAACACTTTGATAAGAGGAAAGTCTTCCTTTAGAAGACTGATCTGTTTGCTGCTCTGCTTTCCACCAAAGTGTAGCTGGTATTAAAGAGGAGAAAGCAAGCTCCATATCTACTAGTCTGGGACCCAAACTGTCCTTACCTGGAACATTTAGCTATCTTTTGCAGTCAGGCTTTACTTTGGCAGCTCTAAAATGTCTTAATAATTCTGCTGGGAAGTGTCCTGCAAATAACTATGTAATTATATTCTGATGATAGGAAAACCGAAGCAAAGGTCTGAAACATTTGTCAGAGTTTATTGTGCTATTTGGAGGTTGAAAATTGATAACGCATCTACATTTTCCTACAGTGCATAGTTCTTTCCAGAAAATAGACTATACATTTGCAGTTAAAGGTGCACAACACACCGGTGTGTGGAAGAGTTTAAAAGCCTTCTGGTCAAATCATTGTTCTGCTTATCTCCCTGTGGGAGATACTACTGCTCCATCAATAGGAAGGACAAAGAAAACAAGGTGAATGTCGGAGCCCTGCAGATCCTGGACAGACTGAGGCCTGCTGCCTCCTCAGTCAGCCTGCCAGCCATTTGCCGTTGCATAACCCAAACGCAGACTACCTCGTTAAAAAACCAGCAGAGACCGGTATGTTTGGGGAAGTGGTGGGGGCTGGTTTCTTGTGAGCTCAGGATTCGGTTCTCTAACAGCTCTCTATGATAACCAGTTGGAGAGGGAGCGGGTGTGCCGTTTCATCACGAGCCCCGGGTGGTTTTGTGGACCTTGAGGCAAACCAACACATTCCTCTTGGCTGGCATTCACATTTAGAACTCTTCATTATGCCAGTTGAAGGTGTGTGCCTCTCAGCTCTTCTTGATTAAAAAAACGGACAAAGTATTCCCAGCAACTAACAAGGTTGTGCAATACGAAGATCACCTTTAATAACTAGAAGGGCACTCACAACGTCAACGGTTCTAAAGGCGGCAATCAGAGAATTCATATAGCAGCAGACGACTATTGGCTCTTATATATTTCAAGGGTCTTATGACTTTCAGGATTTATGCTTTCTAGTAAAACGGCCACAGAGTGCGTCATTCTGTCATGATCAGTTATCTAGAATAACGCCTGGCAAACTGAACATATTTGTCTAAACACTTTCTGTATATATAGAGTCTTGAAAATAGAGAAATTAGACAAATGAGAAGGTTTTGTACGGTTAAAAAATTAGAACAAAATGTGAACCAGGACAAATATTTGCCACGGCCGAGCCCCGCATTGGTTCAAGGTTTGTTTCTCTGTTTGTTCGTTCCACCATCTGCGCCCCGCGGGTAATCCTGCCATCTTGAAGTTCTTAGGCTCTCATTTAGTCTCGGGACAGAGGGCACAGTCGATGGCGGCGGCGACGGAGCAAATCCGTGAAACCCTAAAGTAATATCGGAGGGAGGGGGGGCCAATCTGTGCCCCCTGCAACAGATGCAGCAAGCGTCTCTTTACATCTATTATTTACAGGTCAAAGTGAACCCTGTCAGCTGTGGGGCAACCGCTCAAATATTAGGAGCTGTCGATAGAACATTGTACTAGAGTATTGAAGACAATCCGCCGCGAGGCCCAAATACGGCGCCAGCAGTGGCTTGGGATGCTCAGCCTGTGATAGATGGCACACTGTGAGGAGATTAACACGGTGTAAAGAGCTTACAGCCCATTAGGTGCAACACAGGCACCATGAATGGGGACAGCGGAGTGGAAAAGATGAGGATCCATGTTATTCCAGAGCACCGTGGGATGACGGGGTTTCCTGGACAGTGTAGGGTGATAGAAGGCTCCAGAGTTTTGTTTTTTTTATGAACAAATTACATAAAAAACTTTTGGCTCACACGCTTCCTTTTGTATAAACACAAAGATGCGCTCCACCAGAACTCGTTCTGGCAGTTCTCTCTCTCTCTGAACCCTGAGGGCCTGAAAGAAAATATTTACAACCTCCTCAGCCACTGAATGCTCACTTTTACAACAAGGTTGCATAAGAACGCCAATGCGCTCATAACTCCTACTCCCAAAAACATATAAAAGGTGGCCTGCCTCTGGCGTTTCTCCGCCCCTCTTTAATAACCCCTGCCTAACTGAGACAACGCAGAACATAGTGTACCCGGCCTTCAAACCGCGGTCCAAGCTACTCCATTTCCTTTAGGGGAGCAGCAGCAGCATCCTCACACACCCCGCTGTCTTTTGTCTACGTGTTCACATAAGATGGCAGACTCGTGCAAAGAGAAAATTCCTCAACTGTGTTTGAAGGCCTCAGTGTGTTTGTTACAGTGGGGAAGCTCATGCGTGCAGTGCGAGGACAACACCCTGACAATGCCCCGACTTGCAAAAAGCCTGTCCGTGCCACCGGTGGAATCAAAAAGGATTCCCAGAGTGAGGACTGTGTACACGTGTGGTACCGGGGCTTACAGTACCCTGGCCTGGTTTAGACAGAGGCTGCACGAAGCTGGCAGACAGCGAGAGGACAAAATGTTCCAGAAGCAAGCCTCCATAAGCCCTGAACCAGAAGCGGCACTCTCATTGTCCAGCAGTGAGAGGGGGGGGGGGGGGGGCAAGGAGTAGGGGTGAGATAGATGGGCAGGGGGCAGTCACACAAAACAGATAGTGACGATATGATGCTGAAAATTATATCATGTTATTTTAACATGTCATTACACTTTCCCCATTCCTGATGCAGGTCATTAAATATTTAGTATTTATATTCAGTTGTAACAAAACGTTTTTTTTTTTTAAAGCAGCACTACCACAAGAAGGGAATCACACGTCGTCACTCCTACTTACTGAAAATAAAATGTTATGGTCGGTCAGGCTGAAATACAAATAATTAAATAACCGCAATGACGGCAGAGAACTGGTGTAAACAAACCGCCCTTGAGATTTGCTTACGTTTGTACTTTTTAAAACAGAAAACCTAGAATTTATATTTACGGATAGATATAATATAATAGATGTAGTGGGAATGGCATACAATAAAGCCAAGAGTCAGCTGCCACCTCATTTAGGTTATGAAGTGTAATGTGGAGGTTTAGGTTTAGAACGAATATTTCTAAAAGAAAATATTTTTGGGTAAGTTTTCACAACCAGTCAGTTTAAGATAAGATATGCTTCACTATGTTTGCACTGAAAAACAAAGCTTTGATCACAGCATCATTCTTTTTCGTCTTCATTCTTTTATCTAAAATAGAGACGACTGACCATCATCTCACAGAATGTACTGAAAAGTTCCAAAAGTAAAGTACTCATTAAGTACATGCAAAATGGCACATGTCAGACAAATATATATATATATATATATCCTATTATTGGATTTTAATGATGCGTTTATCACTTTAATGTTGTTGCTGGTAAAGGTTGTATTGTAATTACTGGTTAGTTAGTTACTTTGCAGATTTAGACTGACAATACATAATATAAAGCTGTCAAATAAATGTAGTGAGGTAAAAACTACGATATTTGCTTCTGAAATGTTGAGTTTAAAGTAGTATGAAATAAAAATAGTCAGTAAATTTGTACCCGGGGTAGAGTGCTTGAGTAAATGTACTTAGTTACTTTCCACCACTGGAAAGTTGAGAGGCGCCGTGAAGTTAGCTAAATAACGCTAGCTAGTTTAGCTAGCGTTAATGAGGTAGCGTTGGAACAACAACAACAACAACAACAACAACAACTAATGCTGATGAGCATGTTGGCATTAGCTATTGGCATGTCATTGACGACGACACGCTCGACTCGCCAGTGATGCGAGTATCTTTAGCTGAACACTCGGTAAACCAGCTCCCGACAGCTCTCTCGCCTCTAACCCCCCCCCCCCCCGTCCCGTCCCACTCTCCCTCCTCTTGCATAACATGCAACATCCCATCATGCCGCACAAGAACAAAGCCGATCTGCAGCAACACCCTCAGTCTACTCTGCTGACAGCTGGGAGTTGTTACGTCACAGGGCGATCTGGCAGGGTCGTCTGGGGGGGGCTTGAAGTAAGGGGTTAACAGATAATGAGCACAGGATTGGAGAGGTAATGGTCAAACAAACGCAGACTTAGCTCCAGTCAATGGTGGGTTCAGGTTCAAACAAACAGACGGGCGGTTTTGGGTCACTGAACATCCACTCAGCGGCTGATTGATGTGCGACAAGGAGTTTACGCTCTAAATAGCAAACTGAGACAATTAACATCTTACGGGGACACTTGGGCAGTGTAGCAGAAACAAAGTTAGTTGGGGGGGGGGGGAATCTTCCAAAATATGTACCTCTTTAGAAAGTGGGTGAGGCTAGGTCCTGATTAAGTAAAAGTTATAAATATTTACCCCCCAAAAAATCTGCGCGCCGACATTCTGTTGGAGCATTTCCAAAAACTGTACTGAAAATATTTGGTCACAATATGAAAAGAAATCATCCACTGTATGTATATGTAAATGGTAAATAGACCTGTAATTGTACAGTGCTTTTTCATTAATGATTTCTAGCCGCTGATCCCTGAGGAGAGCTAGAAACGCTAACGTCCATTGGGTTATACTATGATGCGTGCAAGCTATATTCGGTAATACTTAGTATATGTCAACATATATAAGCAACATTAATGCAGTGATGGTGTTCTAATCCAACATGGAAACATGCAAATCAACGAAGAAGCAAGCAGTAGCTTGTGATGCACCCGTCGAAAGTGGCTTCCAATCAACGTGAAAAGGACAAAGACATCACAGGAGGAAGTGACTTGTGAGGCAGTCGACATTGTGATGGGAAGCGACGTCAGAATTCAGCGTTAGAATTCTTAACAAATTGTTAGATGTGTTAATATAAACCCAAAAAACGTCATGTGCTGTTGTGCGGTGCCGACGATCCCTCGCTGTTAATAAATGCATCTCTGCCAATAGCTCATTGTTCTCAGCGTGTGTCTCTCTCACACCCTGACTGTATTTGATTTTAAGCCAAGCTGTTGCCCCAGGCTCGGGTTGTACCCGGCTCGAGTCCTCCTCCCTTCCGCCTACATCAATAGCTGTACTCATACGCCGCCCTCACGCCATCCCTCCTCCCTTCCACAAAACCTCATGTGAGCTACCTTCCACTTGACTCATCTTGTTATCCCTATCAATAGCACGGTTTTGTGTGTTCACTTGTTATAAAATTAGCCGATGTCAGCACCCTGGTTACCAACAACCAGTGTTCCCTTTATCTAAGATTGGTGAGATAATATGTAAAAGACAATCTAGTTCCTCTGTCTCCTTTTAGTGCTCCCAACGACACTTTGAAGATTCCACTGCGCCTGAAGGAAAAACGACCAATCAGAGTCGAGGAGTGTCTAACGAAGTGTCACTGCTCATGAACGCTGATCAAACTGTCAAACCAGGCAGTGCAAATCAAATATGAATCAACATTCTTAAACATATTGTAATAACTGGTTAGCTGCAAATTAGAAAGTTGGAGATTCTGCTGCCACGTTCAAAACAGTCAAACCAAAACCAAGCTCCTCCCACCGACCGGAGGAAACCTTTTCATTTTGAAGATTACAGTAACTGAAATATGTTTCTGAAAACATTTGAGGCAAGATATAGACAATGCAGAAACATAATCTTGATTAATATTTAATCAGCGTTGCAGTAGTTTGACAGTTTGATTGGAGTTGACAAACAGTGATTGACAGCTGCGTCTCCTCGGCTATGATTGGTTGTTTTGCTTCGGGCCCGGTGGAATCTTTCAAACTAAAAAGAGGCAGAGAAACTCGCTTTTTTCAAAGATAATTAAAAGGCAGGTTTGAGCAAAATATGACAAAAAGTACTTTTTTTTAATCAAGGTTACCAACTGCAGCTTTAAAGAGAGCATTCCTAGGAACACTGATGTCAAGCTTACCTGGGAAGGAAAGGGGTCCCTTCTTTGAGGAGAGGTTTTGGGAAGGTGGGCGCCGTCACGCAGCACACGTGACTTGGCCCATCCGCACCTCCAGCTGGAAGGCGTCCGGTCGGTCCTGAGGGTTGACTGCAAGCATGTCCTGGAGGAGTTTCTTCAGCCCCTCAGACATGGAGCTCCTGGCCTTTTGAGGGATGTGGAGAACCATCTTGGGGTTCTCCAACAGAGCCTCCCCGACGGGTACAATCTCTGTGCCCTGCCGTATGTAGGTGCCCAGCAGTTCGCGCTTGGACTCTGCGTCGATGAAGGTGATCCGCTCGATCATCGCCCAAATGATGATGCCCAGGGCGAAGATGTCGGCCTTGGCCGTGTAGTGGCCCTCCCACACCTCGGGGGCCATGTAGAAGTCAGAGCCACAAGCCGACGACAACCAGAACTTGTTTATGTTGATGATGTTGTTCTGGTTGCTGCCTCTGCCGCCCGCCCCCGCTGCGGGGCGTTCCTCGCTGTTCTTGGAGTTGAGGCCCGCGCAAACTTTACTGAGGCCGAAGTCGGCCACTTTGAGAACGGGCGAGCCGGATTTCTGCGAGATGAGGATGTTGTCTGGCTTCAGGTCCCGGTGGACGATGTTGTTCTTGTGCAGGAATGCCACGGCGCTCGTCAACTGGCGCATAAAGCTCCGGTTGGTCTGGGGGTCGGGCCGACGGGACAAGATGTACTGGTTGAGGTCCCCGCCCTCGCAGAACTCCATAACGAACCAGAGGTAGCACGGCTCCTCTGGGTGACCCAGGATGCGCTCCCCTGCAGCAGGCAGAATGGACACATATGACCTGATTAGTGAGACATTCAAACTGTGATGTTTGAAGAGAAACAGTAACTTTGGTGATGTGGTTCTCATCCTGACAAAAAACAATGCTACTTTAAAGAGAGTCGCCTGTGTGACTACATTTCAACCCGGTTGAAATGGTCAACCTTTTCTATTAAACACTAAAGGGGAACCCTGATGGTAACACTGTAAGATAATGGTCATTATACTGTATCTGCAATAAGCTGATATCAGCTGATCAATCAGCCTGGACGCTGGGGATTTTTCTCACACATCAATTCTTTAATATATAAAATATAGCTTTGAGGTAACAGTGAAACTCGGCTTTCAAATGTCCAAACAGCATTTCGTGCCCCCTCACTGCCCTACTGATCACTCTGTATTGCTGTTGACTTTGCTCTACACATTAGAAACTAGGTCAAACAGATGAAAACAAACAGGTAAGAGGGCAAAAAGAAACCAATCCTTTGAGTTGTTAATCCTACAACCATTTTATGGCCACGAAAGGATGGTGGGCTCAAGATTAAGGTTTCATTTCAAGAGCCCAAATGGTGACACTTATGTAACAACCAGGCTATTAAAAGAAGAACAAAGACAAAGACCGTACAGATTCACTTAGAACTTGTTTTTTTTTTTTTACTGCACAGGTCCACATTGGCATTTAAGTTTTGTAAATTTGAAATCCTTTGAAGATATATTCACCGGCTTCTATTACAATAACAAAGGAAGAGGGAAGTAGGTCAAAATGGATCGGTGACAACCATGACACAAATTTATTTAGGGGGGGGTTAAGAGAAAAAAGAAAAAAGCACCGTTCATCAAATAAATCCGCACCATTTCATTGTAACGTCCCACATGGCACTTTAACGTCATTGTTTAGTGTCGGGAATGTAACTCGCCAGGCCATGGGCTGCATGCTGCCAAGTAGTACACGGTGTTCTCTACCGGGGGAGACACAGTGTCCTCTCTGTGCCTCCTATAGGCGACGTATAGCGGCGGGCACAGGGGTCCAAAGGGATCAGCAAAACAGACCCCCATATATATATATATATATATATATATATATATATATATATATATATATATATATATATATATATATATATATATATATATATATATATATATATATACACACATACACATGTCCCCACTTTCTAACTGCATTTAGTGAGCTTTAATGAAAGGATGAGCAAAACCACTGCCAATTTATTGTAAATTAATAGACGTGCATTCGGAGTAGGGAGCACTTAAACATATATATTCTTCGCAGCTCCCAAAATGCTGCATTTTTTCGTCATGTGTGGTATTACTGCTATTGCACTGAGGAATAAGTTTGACAGCAGCCCGCATACCTTTGAGCGAGGTCTCCACCAGGCGCAGGTACTGCTTGGACCTCTTGTTCCCATGGCTCATCTTCTGCGCCAGGCCCTTCTTCTGCAGGACGCACTCCTCCAGCTGGACCACGTTCTGGTGCCGGTTCTCGAGGCTCGTCAGCGCCCAGAACTCGGCCAGCGCCAGCTCCACGTTTTCCGGAGCGTCGCACTGGAGCCTCTTCACCGCCACCCTGGCTCCCGTTTTCCGGGCCACGGCCTCGTAAACCACCCCGTAGCTCCCCCGGCCGACCTCCCGCAGCAGGCTGTAGCGCGGAGACACCGCCACGGCGGGCTCCAGCCGGTCGTTCCGGAGGAAGCTAATGGAGAAGCAGTCGTCGTCGTCGTCGTCGTCCTCCTCCTCCACCTCCTCCATGGGCTCCGTACGGTTGTTGTCCTCCACCGTCAGGGAGCGGAGGACTTTGCCCGCCTCCCGCTTCATCTTCACGGCCACGCTCCGCCTGCAGCCCCGCACGCCGCCGCTTACCTGTCTCCTCTTCTTCCCGTCGCAAATATCCATAACTTCTTCTTTGTTGAAAGTAAGCATGAAGGGAGGACGTGTTTATCTCTCATTACTTAAACTCTAAACTAATAAAGTTTGACGTCCTTACGTCTGTCTGGTTGACGTCCGGAGAGGTTACACGCCAGCCTGTCAGCAGCGTGGAGCTTTGTCGCTGTTGGTGACGAACAGTAGGGACCAGTTTACCTTCATAGACAAAATGTCCAAGCTCCCACGGAGAACGGAGGGCGTGGCGTGCTCCTTCAGCCACGCGGTGATTGGCGGTGGGAGGAACCAGCTCCCCAGGCCGAGATCCGGTTTTGGTGAAAAAGGGGTGGGGGAAACAGAGCGCACCGTGCTCGGAGCACGCTACTTTTGTTTTTATTTTGAAATAGGACACCAGTCGTGATAGGGGTACGTTATCACCGCAGAGTTGTGGTTTGAAATGCTTTTCAGAGTAAATTATACAGAGTACGATGGGTAAACAAACACAGAGGGGCGGGTTCACGTGTACACCTTGTGCAGAGACCCGTCATGGGTAAAGTGTGCTCCACCTCCTCCATAGCTTACCACAACATCAGGTGTGACAACAAAACCAAGGTTACAATACTAAGGTTATTATTAGTGCCATCTCAGGAAATTCTAGCAACACAGATACAGTTTTACAAAATATTCGATTAGTTTATAAATGATATAATATATCATTATTATGTTACCTGTCTAGTTATACTGTTTGTAAACTGTACTTACATTTGTATTTCATTGCATCATTTGTAATGCATATATTTATAGTTAACGCCCGGTTGACTGTAAACTCAACCAAGATTGCTAAAACAATTGTGAAATGTACAGTATACGGTATCATATCCAAGACATAAAAGTGGTATACATGTAATGTAGTTCATTTGTGCATACAGTATAGTATAGACATAGATACATAGAGTATAGTATAGACATAGTATAGACATGTGTACTATGAGCATATGTTGACACAAACAAATAATCTTGAATGGCCATTAAATATATGACGCATCATTTTTGCATTTATAAAATAGTAATAGGTCATTCCTTGATTTGAGATCCCAGATGTGTTGAAGAGGCACACCCAGATTAACCTGCACGTCCAGGGGCCAACAGTGTGTTCTGTGCCTCTATTAAAGCCCCCATGTTCACACACTTGGATTGGTCACCTGTTTATTAAAGAGCAACGTATCATCACCTTTTTTTGCTGACCCTCAGTGGTTTAACTTCTCACCTGTCTGCAATGACTTCCAGGTGTACATCGATTCATTGGAGCATAGGCCATCTAAGTCATGTTCTAAATATTTTTGTTCTCTTCTGTTTACTGTTCTTTTTTTAAATTGAGTCGAGGGAAAGTCGAGGGTAAGTCACATCTGTTTCATTTCTATTATATGGGTTTTCTGCTGTATTTTCACAAATTAAAAATTAAAAAAACACAAAAAAGACTAGCAGGGATTTGCTGATTTGAGATGATCAAATTATGAATTGTTAGTGAGCCCCTGGAGTTCACGCTATTCCTTACACCCAAACAAGCCCCGAGGGCCCTTTGCTTTGCTAGCAGGGCTAAAAACCCAGCACTGTCAGACATAAACAAGTCCTGCCTTTGTATTATGCCATCCCATTGTGGTCATTGCCCTGCATACCAGGCTGGCTGGACTGAGAGAGCAGACCATCTATTGTCACAGCTCAGTGGCCAGAAAAGCTTTATTTGTGGCTCTAATCAAAAGGGGAATTCACTGCAATCAGCAGGAATCTGACTGAGGGCACAGCTTCATATACTCTTCACTTTGCAAGGCAATGCATACTCAGTTTATTTATCAAGTGTCACACGGGACTGTCGTAAAACGTATGAACTTCAAACCTTCATTTGGCACAAAAATAACAATATGCAACCATATGTTTTACACAAGAAACTTTCAGTTTACTTAGTACGGGAAACACTACAGGTGAATAGGGTCCATCCTTTAACAAATTGATATCGCCATGCAACTCCCCCGGTTGATTAATACTGACATTAACACAATTATGTTGAACAAATGTTGAACATATTTAAATATGCAAATGAGGCTTTATCTTTTCAAATATGTATTCATTTACATGCATATCCACAACAGAAATGTGAACATTGGATAAAGTGAGGTTCAACATTCTTGTTTCATTTGGTGGTTATGATAGAGTCAATGTTTTTTTCCAGAAGGGATTTGGGATATCTCTTTGTATAACTTGTATAAAGATACTATCAACAGCCATAAACATGTCTGCATGTTTTCAGTAATACATGTTGTATAAATTAGACTATATGAATGATATATTAAAGCTTCAGAATATAGAGAGGAATAAAACTGGAAGGTTTGATGTATGTAAGAGCTACTGAAGTGGAGATCTCTGACTCAGAACCTGAGAAAAAACATATTTAGATAAACCGACTATAGTCTATAAAGTCTATACATTTTGGAAACATTACAGGTGTATAGAGTAACACAAATAAACTAATAGATATTACTATGAACTCCCTTATTTGACAGTCTATTCAGACAATTCCTTTTTGGTATTAAAAGTTTTTCTTAAAGGTTATGTTTGAAATATGTAAATTAGGCATTTTAGTAAATGTAGGAATAATCTACAGATGCACAATTTAGTAAACACCTTTATGTGTATTTTGAATTACATTTTTTCTCTTTCCACTAGTCTGAGAAAAGACATATTTTGGAAAGAAAATAGTCAAAAATCTTGACCAGTGCATGGAAAACAATGTTTTTGTACGTAGCGTCTCAGGTTAAGGTTGAAAGACATAAAAAGATGATATCTTCATAGTATTGATAGTGAGAAGACAGACAGAAAACAAGAGGAGAGCGAGGGGTGAGACATGCCACAAAGGTATGCAGCCAGAACCGATCGAGGATGTTGCCGTTGTGCTGCATGCACATCCACACATCATATCCACGTTGATACGATGTTAATGGACATCCACTTTGTTCAAAGTCAACTTGTAACATGCATTCATATTTACATTATTCATAGAACAGAATATAACAAGCAGGGCTAACTAGCTAGTGCACTCCCTCTCGTTGTCAGGAGGCACCAAATGTCAAATTGTATAACGTTCTATAAATCTTGTTACTTCTTTTGTCAATGTACGAAGTTAGCATTTGCACTTTGCTGAGCTAACGTTAGCTAGCAATATCTCAGCCGAGACGTGGTGCATTCATTGCCAGATGAAACCGCTAACGTCATAAAAAATCCTTGTGTAGGTGTAAAGGAAACAGACAGGGAGCGATGGCCTCTTTAGCTTAACCGCTGTCATGATGGACATGCTAGCTAATAATACAGGCTGGATGGTGAGTATGAATGTGAATCAGAAGCAAGCAGGAGGCCTTCTGGCACTTAATCAAGTCCTTTATTTAGCTACCTCTGACCAGGTATTCTCAGAGCCATTGCTTAGTTCATCTGATTATAATTGCAGTCTGGTCGGTGTTAACTATGATCATGTATTATGAGTTAGCCATCTTGAGTTCAGAATAAGAGCCCAAAAACAAGGAAAACATCGCATAAGGTGATGAGACTACAGCCGAGAGCAGTTTGTGGTTTCATGTACAGAGACACAAATTGCTGATTTATTTTTAGATTTTTCGAGGTAACATTAAGTTACAAAATCAAAGTTAGGTTTAGGAAAAAGGTCATAGTTGGGCTTAAATATGTAAAAATATGTTGGGCAACAAAACCACTGACGTTTATTAAAACCGCTACAAAAGTTACGTTGAGGCAACAAATCAACGACACTTGTTGCATCGCTCTCGCTGTTGAAAGTCCTGAGTTTGTAAATCCATACCTTTCCCCTCCCACCTTTCTTAACTGGTCTTTTTAAATATTTAATTGCTGACCTTTTCACAGTCACGTGGATGTGTGTAATTTGTGCGTCCACCACAAAAAGGGATTCCAACGTACTTCCCATTAGCATCGAGCGACACAATAAAAACGGATTTCTGTCCATATAAAAACAATAGATTGTATTTTGTGACTACTTCAGCAGCCGCCATGATACTCTTCATAACTCTTGTCCCATTTATGGTCTGTTAAACTGTAAATTCATCAAATTCAGTGCCTCATGCTACTGTTCAAGTTACTGCAGCTGTCATATCTGTCGACCCTGTATCAAAGCTTAAAGCTTAAAATTATATAGCAGGTCGACTTAAGCTCAGACCTGGGAGTAAAGTTACACTTTAAAGTGGAACAAGTAAAACCACTCAATGCTCAATTCAATATTACTCAATATTATTAGATTATTATTACGAATAAATTAATGTGTACGTATTACTGTAAGTGGAGCTAATTTTGACTCAATGAAGCCCGATGGAAAGTGATCGCAAACCAATCACTGCCATCATTATTCTTGCTGTCCACGCCTCCTGACGTGCAGAAAGACGTCTAAGAATCTAATCTAATAAAAATAAAAGAGATGCACGAAGCCTGTTTAGATGCAGTAATCCTCTTTTGGACCATTACACATAATGTGAGGCATCTCACTGTAATGAGTTTACAGTCACGGAGACGGTGAGGACCGGAAAAGCATGCAGCCCTGACCTCTTGTGGCTGAGCGGGAATAACATCATGCAGATTGCAATTTACAGAATCGTTTTTCACCTGCTGAGAAATGAGTATCCTGAGAAAGCATCAAAAGAAGGATGAGCCTAATTTTGAACGACCTCCTCCACATGTCTGGCCTTCACCCTTGTCGGAGATGACGCTCTGGAGAACGCACTGAAGTACTTTTATGAAAATGATCAGATTTGAAAGTGTTTGAGTCGCCGTATGATGCCAATGTTTTCATACAGAATTTTGTTGTAAACATCAATGATTCATGTAAAACCCTTCTATCCGTATCTGAAAGAGAGCGCCATGAGAATTGGAGCAACGTGATAGTGCTCAAGAAGAGGTGTGTGTGTGTGCAGAGAGAGACACCGTCATCATCAAGTGGAGGTGGATATTCATGCTCCATTCTCGTGTGTGTGTGTGTGTGTGTGTGTGTGTGTGTGTGTCTGTGTGTGTGTATGTGTGTGTGTGTGTGGCTCTGACCCTTGCCTGCAGAGGTTTTGTGTTAGACCAGAGTTCTGGCTGTATTATTTTGCCTGTTCCGCTCCCGGATAAATAGCTTTCACAAGTTTCAGGGACATTTACTTTAGCTTCTGACTCACAACCACATCTCTTTGCCCGGTGTTACCACGGCAACGGGAAGTCCAATACCGCTGAGGTAGAACTGCACGGATGGAGATATGGTGGTGCTATTGGTGCATGTCTTTTGTCTTGGTGAGTTGTATTATCTGGAGGTGATACAGCTCTCTGATGAATGTCTTTGTTTTTTAAGTCTGAGTTTTTTATTCTCAATGTTTTCAACTCCATGTTGATTTAATTATTACCCACTGTACACAAGATGACATAACCACATCAAATATTACACAAAGAGTACAGTAATATAGTACAATAATTGTTTGGATTTTTGATGTGTGAATATGGACAGACATGGGACTCACAAGGATATAAAACACGACGATGGACCATTGTGAGCCTTAGTTCTGTTAGAAATGTATTCAAAGTTCATATTATTTATTTCCATTTGGGCTGAATACACTGCAATGCACAGAGACAGCAGAATAGAGGGATTAAAGACTATTGGGGAGGTGTAGGGGATTAGACAAAGGTGAGCTCCTAGAGAGGAGGGCCTCGATGCCGCAATAGCATCAGTTACACTGGAGAGTAAATCTTCACTGACAGAAGAGCAAACAACGGCACTGAAGGCTTCTCTTGATAGAAAAGCTGTCTCCGCTCTTCTCCCGACGGTCACCAACCAAGTGGTGTGTCTGGTTCAATATGATCAATACAAAAAAACACTAAATAACAATTAAATTACTTCATAAGCGATTTGTGTGGTTATGATTGTAAAATCTCAGAAATGCTAAATTTGAAAGACCTCTTATTAAACTCATATTTGTTATTGTATAGTAGTAACACTACTATTTGTAGAATTGTCGATACTAAAAATGGGTCTTGAATGTGGCTTTCGGGCTTGTTGCAGTGACCTTATTCTCTTCCATGACTGACACCGTACTACGTCACACAGGAGGAAATCAGAGGTGTGGAATCCTGTGGCATCCGATAACACAGGACTTCACGGGTTTCACTCCAACCAACCAGGCCAACAGCTCCTGGTGAGAAACATATCTTTATCCAGACAGGAAGCTGCTGTACTGTTTGATTTGGATAACCGGTCAACAACTGCTGCCTCCTGCAATTTCCCAGTAATATTTATTATTTCTTTTGACTGAATTAGCTTATTACATGGCACGATGAAGCTCCGTTTGAGTTAAATAATTGAGGACTGCTTTAATTTGATACTTTCAATAATATAATCATGTTAGTTTCAATGCTTTCTTGTTCTGGATTCCTGATTCTGAGTGTTATCGTCCTACTTTAGTGCTGTGCATGTGTGTCAAAGTCCCAGTCAGTAGCACAAGTGCCACAAGATGACATCAGCTACATGTCACGGAATTTTCCACGACGCGTTCGCGGATTGAAGGCCCTGTTCTCGTTCCACCGTAAACCCTCAAACACCCAGGAAGTAGATTGCGCCTGTGCGCTTCGAATCGTGGAGACCAACAGCTGTTGGGAGGCCCAAGCTGAGGTCATGGCCCCGCCACTGCTTGAACTAGTGCCGTGAGCCGGTCAACGTACCTCGTTAAGGTAAATGGTCTCGCCATGCTCTACAAAACCATCCCCATCTAGAGTTTGTTCACTTTCTTACCAATTTCCTCTTGTCATCACTCCTCCATCCTTACCTCCATGCCTCAGGCTCACAAAAGCTTTCTCAGAACTCAGTGTTCCTCTTTACCAAGAGAAAATCTCAGGGCCTCCATTTCTTTCTTTGCCCTCACAGATACAACACATCATTCTGCTTCTGTCAAAGAAGACAGATGTGTATTATGCCATAGAGCGTCTGTGGAGGGAGATGGTTGGCTTTCAGTTGGCCCTGAGAGTTCAGATCTATCGACTAAAAGGCCTCGCTCTCCATCCTTTGCATTGCATGAGCTGTGCCCCATCGACATGACCGCCAGTCTTTGGGGGGCAAGAATGGTCTAGGAAGTCAATACTCATCCGTTCCGGTTACATGGCAGTCACAAATAAAAGTTGATCTTGTTCTCAAGCCATCATGCAGTTCATGTGCAGACCCGTGCTACCCGTTCATTCTCGCTGGCTGCCGGTAAGTCTGCACCACAACAGCATCGCTGACTCACTGTCCTGCTTCTCATTTCAGAAATGTGGACTCTTGGACCTGGAGTCAGACGTTCATCTCTGACCAGTCCCACCGTGTTCAACCACAATATTCAACCAGCTCTACAGCTGGATAAGCTTTCAAATGCCTCCGAGCCATCCTCAATGGCTGCCCGCCGCACTCTCTCAACCTAACTGGCTGCAATTATTTTAAAGGCATATCACACCACATACCAGCTGCCCTTTCCTTGTCAACACCCACACTCTCTCCATTCTGAAAATTATCTCCGCTATCATCCCAACATGTTCTCAGTCTAAGTCTAGTGTCCATCTACCTCCCATTCCCACGTCTCCATGCAATATTTTCCGGGGGAGAGAGAGAGAGAGGGGAGGTGACCTTGGGTTGGATTTGAACCGCAGCCTGAGTACATGGGGCGCCCACTCTTTCTTACCAGTGTAGGGAGACGCATCCATTCATCCATCGTCAACATCATATACTCGTCATTTTATTCACAGTCCAAGATGAGAAGAGGACACCCTTTGTGGTGCGTACTATATTCATGGCTTGAATGGTTTGAAGAGATTCAGCTAGTGTACAGATTCAGTGAGCATTAGTGGCGTTAGTGCGTGTATATTTGACCTTTTGACTGCAGCCGGGCAAGCTGTTTCCCCCTACTTCCATTATTTATGCTAAGCTAGGCTAAACACGTCCTGACTCCAGCTCTATACTTTACACACAGACATGAGATTGAGATCCATCTAAATATCTCGCTTATAATTAAAGGCGGACGACCATGTTTCCCAAAATGTTGAACCACTCTTATAAATGGCAATTTATATTCATTAATATCATTTTTTCCCTGCTGGCTTGTTTACAACATGTCTGCTGTGTGACTGATAGTCAATTATGCTGTAATGTTCCCTTAAAGAAAAGATATTTAAAAAGGAAAATCAAGAGTTCAAGAGGTCAAAGATGCCCTGTTCCTGAGGATGTTAAGGGAGCCCTCACTGTTGGGGACCTCCACTGAGAAGGATGATAGTCCGACAACAACAACAGTTTATTTTCACTTTAACAGCGTGGAATGTGTTTGACGGTGACCTTTAATGGGGTCCCACACTAAAATAGCCAGCATAACATGCAGCAGAAGTCCTGCTGCTCGGCATCCGGCAGGGATGTCTGTGTGGTCGGGATTCAGTGTACAGGGAGAAGAGGTCAGTGTTGCAGGAGAGGAAATGACAAAATGCTTTTAGGCTCCTTGCAGGGCGCCTGAACGACACGCTGCGTCAGAGCAGCACAAAGGAAGTGTGGGAAGTCAAGCAGGTGACTGTCTGATGCATAATTTATTAGTGAGTCTCACAATAATGGAAACTCTGCATTATCTTCCTCAAATATGCGACAGGATAAACAGGGGAGGCGGATGTGAATGGGAAGGTGAATTGTCTTTATGGTGTCTTTATGGAATGGCATTAGAAATATATTCCCCCTAGGACATGATTGAGCACTTTTGTATACATAAAGCCTTCTGTTGCTACATTTTTAACTTAATTCAATTCAATTCAGTTTATTTTGTATAGCCCCAAATCACAAATTACAAATTATCCTCAGAGGGCTTTACAATCTGTACACATACGACATCCCTGACCTTTGACCTCATATCGGATGAGGAAAAACTCCCCAAAAATAACCTTTCACAGGGAAAAAAGGGAAGAAACCTTCAGGAGAGCAACAGAGGAGGATCCCTCTCCCTGGATGGTCAGAAGCAATAGATGTCATGTGTACAGAATGAATAGCATTACAGAGTTAGATAAACACATTACATGAATATGACAATGTATGAATAGAACTCCAATCCATGAAAAAGAAGGAGGTAGAGAGGAAGGGGGGTGGGGCATCAGCAGGGCCAACGCGAGACCGGCTCACCAGGCATCAGACACCTCCAGGTCCAATGGACCCTATGAGACATGAAGTCACAAAGACTCAATAACCGGTTCCCTTGTGCCATCCATCACACATTTTAACCCCCTGGCAGCAAGACTCTAAGAATATTAAACTCCTCAGTATGTTGTTTATTTCGTTGAGTCCTTTCATATTGGGACTTAGAGACCGCTCTGTCCTGTTTTTTTGGTCTGTCTACATTTCGTAATGTATTTCTGTAATTATTATATTCTGTGTATTTTAATAAAGGGCTGTATCCCACAATAAGGCCTGTTTTTTAGGGCATCGTATTGTCCATGAAGTTGGATTTCTGATTGCACTATATCAATAATATTGCATAAGGACCCTGTCACCATCCACCTCCGCCAGCGTCATTCAAGGCTGATTCAAGGCTGCCTTTTCACACACTTTTGTTTGGTAGAGACCATTTTTGTGTTACGTTTGATTGAACCCTTTCATTCGATCAGCACACAGGTTGTTCTCAGTGTATTATTTAAGCCTAGTCGTCTTGCCAACGAGAATAACATTAACCTTATGACAGTTAATGCTTCTTAATAAGTCACCGGGACTTTGCTGTTGTAAACATTACTGTTGCTGCTCACATTTAGCCTCGTTATATTTTCAATAATCTATATCTAATTAAAGGCCACCAGGTTGACATTAGGAAATGTATTGTTAAATATATACTTCAATATTTGTTCATGCTTGCAATATAGAACAATGTGAGAGCACATTGCAGGTTTGACTCGTATCGTGCAGGCCTTCTTATCACAGTGATGTATGTCAAGGGTTAGTTCTATTGACAAGTTTGGTTTTCTTAAATTATTTGATGCTATAAAGGGGGTGTGACGTCGTGATTGATTGAAGTTACAGTCGCGGAGCCGGAGGCGACCACGTTCTCCCTCCCAACCCGTCAGGTCCCCACGCCTGGCTTGTTACTTACAGTGTACTTGTTGCTCTCCTGAAGGTTTCTTCCCTTTTTTCCCTGTCAAAGGTTATTTTTGGGGAGTTTTTCCTGATTCGATGTGAGGTCCTGGGACAGGGATGTCGTATGTGTACAGATTGTAAAGCCCTCTGAGGCAAATTTGTAATTTGTGATATTGGGCTATACAAAATAAACTGAATTGAATTGAATTGTTATGTAACTTGCGTATGCAGTGTTAGTCAAGTAGGATAATACATACTGTAAAAAAAGTACGGCAAAATAAGTCAACATTGACTTCACGCGGGACATGTACAGTGGTCTCCTCAGTGAAAGTCTGAGTGTAGGACCCAATCATCCTCCCTGATATCGTCCAAAGGCGGACTTTCTGGCTGTTTATAGGTCAGTTTCTCTGAGCTTCTAACACTGATGAGGATGGGTTTACCCGGTGGGTCTCACACAGAAGGAGGCCTCGGTATCGAAAGAGCCGAAAGAGCGTTACTATTTGATGAACTGACGATGTGATGCACCTGCTCTTCAGCTGTGCAGTACTCAACTAGTGAACGACCCTTTGCCTCTACAATATAAACTCTAAAAACTTTGCTTTCATATCACAAGTAGCGGGTGGAGAAAGAAGTCAATGAGTTACATGCTGTATATAAAAAAAAAAACATTTGGAGATTTCCCCTGCCTATCAGCATCTCCACTGCCTCGTGTTTCTGTCTGAAAACGTATGAAATCATCCTCCACCCGTCAAGGAGGTTTATTTATGGTGGTGATGGCAGCTTTTCTCAACGGCTGCTATGGTTACCTTCACACCAGATACAGTGAACAGCTCAGGTCGGCGGTGTTGTTGTCGCTTGTACGCTCACCTCACTGTTGTCTCATAACAGATCTTTTTTATTGGTGGAGGTGTAAGGCGTCACCAAGGAGTCGGCGGGTGTGGGGGGGGGGGGGGGGGGAGCTCGTTAGCATGTATGCGTGTGACGGTGATGATGATGATGGCATGATGATGCATGGAAAAGCCTAAGGAGAGTCTACCTATCAGCCACTGTTGACCACTGTCAGCCACTCTGTCATGACCGTGATGAGGTGTGTGTTTCTTGACGCGCAGGAGGAGCATGTCGCTGAACCAGAGCAGGGAGATGGAAAAACAATGAGGACGCTCATGATTTCATGGCCATTGAACACAAGACAAACAAAACATGGTTACTATCGGGGGCTGTGTGTAATTGTGCTGTAAATCATGACATAAGATAACGCCAGGCTTTGAGTTGTGTGTCTGTGTGTGTGTGTGTGTGTCTGTGTGTGTCTGTGTCTGTGTGTGTGTGTGTGTGTGTGTGTATGCGTGTGTGTAGCTTGGGTTCTGTGTGAGATGCATGCAGGTCTCCAGGTTACTGGGGAATGTAAATGCAAACAAGGCTGCTCAAACAGGAAGGGGGAACGTTTATGAAACCCAAGGCGACACACACATCGTTGAGTATTGTGTGTGTGTGTGTTTGTGTGTGTGTTAGCGTGAGAGAGAGAGAGAGAGAATGATATTTAATTGTCCGATATGGCCATATGTACATCAGCCTTTACGTGTGATGGTTCAGGACTGTTTTGTGACACCGAGGTGTCTTCACACCTTTCATACTGTTTGGTTTGGCTCAAACAAGCTGTGTGTTTGCCCGTTTGGTTCGCTTCGTTTGGGATCGGGTGCACACCAAACAACAGGACCCAGACCAAGGGCTTGGGTCTCAGCCCGCTCTGACTCGCTAGTCACATGACAGAGGGATACCAAGATCGTAAATCTCCCATTAAGGGATACTGACCAACAGTGTGCAAAAAAAGGGAGGTGTCGGGGGTTCGAGACCCCCTGAAAGACACAGCAGCAAAACCTTGAGGGGGCTCTGAGGTCATTAGACAAATATGTGTCACTCAAATGTCTTTCTAAAGCTTTCCAATGCCCAGCTGTTTTCATTATTCAAACGGAAAAACATTTATTCACAAATATGAATAGTCAATCAACATCCAACTCATATGGCAGGAAACTAAAATAATTGTAGACCGACTTTAAACTCAGATGTTTCAAATTGAGAGATTTGGTGAGCTTGTGCATGTGTGTCTGGTTAGCAGCAGAGAGAGGAGAGTGTGCTGTGTGTTATAATGTGTCAGGTCGTGTAGTTGTGTGACAATGTTGAATGTGTTTATGTAACTCTGTAACGCTGTTCATCTGTACACATGACATCATAGTGTAGTCCTGGCAACGGCGACGTTGGCGAAACTTAACGCCGCTCCGTCTAGGACTGTTTTTATTTTTTTTTTTTCTACCGTTTTTACAATTTAACATTCATTTAAATTATTACAATTTTTATTTAACAGTGTAGCCATTCTTCTGACTTAATTATTCTGTAAATCTTGGATTATATTTTATTTTGTGATTGCCGTTGGCTCCTGCTCTCCACCACTGCGATCTGGTCAACTGGCGTTGGCTGTCTCTTGCTAGCTGGCGGCTACCAACGAGCCAGCCGACTCCCTGCTGGATGCTCTTCACCGCTGCCGCCTGGACAATCCTGGACAATCCTGGACAACTGGCGTTGGCTGGCTAGTCGACAGTCTCTTGCTGGCTGGCCGACTGTCTCTTGCTGGCCGGCCGACGGTCTCTTTCTGGCTGGCCGACAGTCTCCTGCTGGCTAGCCGACAGTCTCTTCCTGGCTGGCCGATGGTCTCTTGCTGGCCGGCCGACGGTCTCTTTCTGGCTGGCCGACAGTCTCCTGCTGGCTAGCTGACAGTCTCTTGCTGGCTGGCCGACGGTCTCTTGCTGGCCGGCGGCTGCGGGCGAGCCGGACGACTCCATGCTCCATGCTGTTGCTCTGAGGCTGGTCGCCTCTCAGCGGTCCTGGTGCTCCGGTGGTCCGATCCGTGGTTGGTGAATGCGTCCTCCCCGGCTGGCATGGTTCTGCAGTGTTCCACCTCGCAGCTCCTCGGGCTCAACAGCTTCTCTGCTCCTCCGTTCGTCTCGGCCATCAAGGCGCTCTGACTCCTTCGTCGGCCCCGTTGTATCCACAGAGCCTCCCGCGGAGAGTTTGTTTGCTCCTGGCCTGATCGCTCCACGCTTTCCATCCCCTCCCTCTGGTCGGCTGAGCGCATCGCTGCAGCTCGTCATCACAACAACAGTCTCCAAGAGCGAGATGGTGGCAACGAAATCAGGAGCTGTTACAGCTCCCCCAGCACCCTCTACTCTTCCTGCTGACTCCACTCCCCAAAACCGGACTGGTACACCTTTTATTACCTCCAAGATGTCGTCCTTTTATGCAGTTCTTTGGTTCCCCTATTTTAGTTTGTCTGTTCTGCTTTATTTTGTATTTGTAATTTTCTATTCCTCTATTGTGTTCATTGCCTATATGGCATTGTCTCCTTTGCCTCATGTATTTTCTGAAATGTTTACTTGTATTGATGTTATGTTTTTACCTTGCTTCTATGTAGAGCACTTTGTAAACCCTGTTTTTAAAGGTGCTATATAAATAAATGTATTATTATTATTATTATTATTATTATTATCTATTGCATCTGTCCATCCGGGGAGAGGGATCCTCCTCTGTTGCTCTCCTGAAGGTGTTTTCCCTTTTTTCGCAGTGAAAGGGTTTTTTCTATTATTTGTGAGTTTTTCCTGATCCGATGTGAGGTCAAAGGTCAGGGATGTCGTATGTGTACAGATTGTAAAGCCCTCTGAGGCAAATTTGTCATTTGTGATATTGGGCTGTACAAAATGAACTGAATTGAATTGAATTGGAGCCCATGGGAAGATGGCCCCAAAGAGATAAATATTGTTGGCCCAACAATGCTACCACACAGAGAGGAACGCTAACCTTTGAATATGTGCATTACTAATGTTCAGAGCACAAGTGAAGTGAAGCATCACCCTTATCGTCACAGCACAACCTCAGAGTCCCGTCCACCATTTCTGTCATGTCTTAAGAATGTTTTAACAAATTGCTGAGATTCAGCAACATGACAACGTCACGACCGGGAAGTCTGTCTATAAAGCTCAAAGTAACCAAAATGTCACTAATTATGGCAGCACACAAAACGACGGTAATGACGGCGGTCAAAGGGAAGTAGGAATCAACAAGTCTCCGGTTTGAGAGCGAGCCTAGTTTCTCATTTCTGTTTCTCTCTCACGTCATTTCTCGACATCTCTTCACCAACGATTCCTCCACGTAAAACGCCAACATGCTCATAACAGGTCTGTCCTTTAGCATGACGCAGTGTGTCGTGACCAGCAGGCACACATCTTCATAAACTGTTACAAATAATTAAAGGAAAATGGTTCAAATGTGGTTAGGTTTAGGCACAAAAAAGACTGGATGGGGGTTAAAATGACAAAGGTTGGGGGAGGGTTGTCGTCATGGTTGGGAAACAAGTGTAGAATGTCTACAAGGTCCTTTGCTCCCATCAGAATGACAATGGACGATTTTCATTGTCTTCAGTATTTAAAAAATATTTTCTCATCACAAACAACACAGAGTGAATCATTTTGTGTTTTGGATGTTTTTTTGTTTTTTTTGAACTCACTTTTTTTTATTTAGTTTTCAACAACAAACAATATGTATTTTCATACAGTCGCTTCCTGTCAATTTTTCAGTTGTATGTCTTGGTTCACATGATATTCAGGTACAGTGTACAAGACATAAAGAACAACAAACATCAAAGGTGATCATTCCAAGAATGAAAAGAAGAGGAGAAATGAGGATAATGAAAAGATTGCATAAAATAGAAATTAAATACAAATGATACAAATTAAATAAAATAATTAATTTGAATAATGATTGTCCACTCCTGAGTGTATGTGCTATATATGCTTTTCATAGAGGATTGTGTATGATGTGTGTGTGCCCAGAGACAGTTAACAAGAGCAGTTCAAACAGAGGGCCGAGCAACATTCAGTAATAACAATCATTGTAGTAACAATGCTGCGACAGGACCCCATCGTTTGGTAAAGATAGGCTTCTGGAGCCTTAATGAATATGTGATTCGCTCCATTTGATAGATGTCCCATACTTTTTGGATCCATAAGTCGTATGTTGGGGGATCCGGTTTTAACCATCTGATGGTTATACCCTACAATGCTGCTGTGAGTAATATGTTTAGGAGGTATTTTTTGGCCCTCCCATCCAGGCCTTCAGGTATCGCTCCCAATAGTGCTACTGTAGGGTCTTGTTGGATGTCCTGTTGGAAGATTTCTTTGAGGGCATCAAAGACTACACTCCAGTATGTATTTCATTTAGGGCATAGCCAGAATATATGTGTATGATTGGCAGCGCTTCCACAGTTCCGCCAACACAGGTTGGAATGTGTTGGCCCATCTTAGCTACTATTTCTGGTGTTCTGAAGAATCTGGTGATTATTTTCCATTTAAATTCTCTCCAGGTGTTTGAGTTTGTAACTAGGTGTGCCTCTGTGCACATTTCCTCCCAGTTATTCTGTGGAATGATCGTGTTCATTTCCGCTTCCCATCTCTGCTTTATCTGTTGGGAATTATGTAGATTCATAGATAGAAATATGCTATATAATTTACTTATTGTTTTCTTATCTTCATTCCCCATCTGTATCTCGATTAAAAACCTTTCTAGGGGTGTACGTTTCACAAGCTTTCCCCACTCTATGTGTGTTGTTAGAAAAGTTCTTAATTGTAGGTACCTGTAGAAATCGGTTTTGGGAAGATCAAAATCTTTTTTCAGCTGCTCGAATGTCTTGAGGTTATCCTCATTAAATAACTGGTGCAGGTGAGCCAGTCCCATGTCTGACCACTTTCTAAAGCCCGTATCCAGATTGTTGGGTGTGAAGGTCTTCATAGATCCGATGCTCGTTAGTAATGAAATACATTTTGGAAGCCCAAAAGCTGTCTGTATTTTGTTCCAGATTTTAAGAGTAATCTTAGTCCACTCTGCCACTTCTTTTACGGGCGCATCTGAAAAAGGCAAGACTTGTAAGGGCTCTGGGCATATGTTTTTCTCAATATTAAGCCAGCGAGTGTATGTGCCATTCTGAATCCACACTATCAGAGGTTTCATTTGTGCAGCCCAGAAGTAATATTTTAAGTTTGGGAGTTTAAGGCCTCCATTTAGTTTAGAGAGCTGTAATGTTTTAAGTCTAATTCTAGGACGCTTTTTTTGCCAGATAAATTTAGAAATGATTTTATCCAGGTTATCAAAACTAGATTTTGGAATTTCTATAGGTAGCATCTGAAATAAGTAGAGAAGTCTGGGCAGGACATTCATGCGAATACTTTCAACACGACCAAGCAGGGACAAAGGGAGCGTAGACCATCGTTCCAGGTCACTGTCAATGCACCGAATCATTCTACTATAATTGGCCTCATATAACTTCTGTAGCGATGAGGGGATGTATATACCAAGGTACTTTATACCGTCATTTGGCCATTTAAATCCACTTTGGAGTTTTACATTTCTTGAGATGTTTCCATTGATATCCATAGCCTCTGTTTTTTCCACATTTACCTTATATCCAGAGTAGTATCCATACTGTGAGATGAGTTCCTTTAGATGTGGTATTGTTGATGCAGGTTGCGTCAGATATAATAATACATCATCAGCATACAGGGATATTTTATGATCCTCTTTATGTATTACAGTTCCTTTTATTTTATTATCATCTCTGATAAGCTGGGCTAGGGGTTCGATACTAATTGCAAACAGCAGGGGGGATAAAGGGCAGCCTTGTCTGCAGCCGCGTTCCAATGTGAATCTTTGTGATCTATATCCATTCACTTTAACAGCTGCTTGTGGTGACGAATATAGTGTTTGTATCCAATTCAAGAAGTTGGGGCCAAATTTGAATCTTTTTAGTGTTTGAAATAGATAATGCCACGATACCCGGTCAAATGCTTTTTGAGCATCTAGAGACAAAATCATAGCTTCTACTTTCTCTTCTTTTTGATGGGATATTATGTTTAATAAGCGTCGTAAGTTATTACCATAGTATCTTCCAGTGATAAATCCCGTCTGATCAGGATGGATGATTTTAGGGATTATATGATTGACTCTTCTTGCTAGGATTGCTGTTAGAATGCGCAGGTCCCCATTCAGCAGTGATATCGGTCTATATGATTGGCACTCTGTGGGGTCTTTTCCTTCTTTATGAATTACCACTATAGTTGCCTCAGCCCAAGATGGTGCCATGGTTTTAGATTCTAATGCATGGTGGTATGCTTTCAGCAACAGTGGTGATAACATATCCTTGAAGGTTTTATAAAATTCATTAATATATCCATCCGGTCCTGGGCTTTTATTATTTTTGAGTGTTGAGATCACCTGTTTGATCTCCCATTCCTCAATAGGCTTCTCTAATTCCTTGGCTGCTGATTCTGTCAGTTCAGTTAATTTTATAGGATTTAAGAACTCTGTAAGTTTTGCATTATCAGAGCAGGTATCTGTATTTTTGTATAAGGATTTGTAGTTTTGGATGTTTTGATCATAATGTCAGTGATGTCCATGCATAGATCAATAACTTCCTGAAGTCTTGTTGTCAGCCGGAGACTTGAGGAAGTAAGCCCAGCCAAGACATAATGCTCCTTCGCATATCAAATATGATAACTTCTGTTCATTTGCTGCATAAAAAACAAACAGGGCGACGACCGTAATCCAAGATGTCGACCTCGAGGCTTCAAAACAGCAGTAAGCTTATATTTTTTGGTTCATAACACATTCCCGTAATCACACATTTGTAAGGTTACCACAGACAGTCCTGTAATCCTAAATGGACAAACTTTTCAGAAAAGTGTTCATCTAGCGTTTGGCCGTTGACCAGCCTGGTCAAGTACTCTTCTAGCAACTGTTCTGCCAGGTTGGTTCAAGAAAGGTCAGTTTTAGACAGAAAATAATATGAATGTTTAAAAGAAATGAGAAAAAGGTTGACAAACCAGGCCAACACTTTGCCATTGAAGCTAATTTTTGACAATCAATGTTAAAGATGCCCAATTGGGAAGAACATGTCCTCCCCAGATATTTCTTGGCATGGGGTGTCAACCAATCAGGAGCCACCATGAAAATCTGAACGAAGTTTGGTGTTTCAGCCACGATCATATGGGATGTTTTTGACCCATCTGTCAATAAAGAAATATCGGTCAAACCTTGTGTGTGCGTGTGTGTGTGTGTGTGTGTGTGTGTGTGTGTGTGTGTGTGTGAGTGAGAGGAGTGGATTAATCATTTATTGAACATAGAGCAGAAACAAACACAGCCTCGTCCTTCGGGAGGTGAGCACAGACATCGGGTCTTATTTGGTTTGCTGGACTGGAAGCTGTTTCAGGTGGCTGCTGATCAGAGATCCTCCTCTTCACTGTGTCATCTGCCTGGAAGGTAAACACTGAAGATACAAATACAGTGAAACGATATGACGAGTGTAAATGTATAACACCAGCCCAAGATATATGCCAATATTGCCCCTTTTGTGTTGTTGTGAAAAGTCCCAGAGACGTCGGCAAACCAAATGCCACCAGGTCTGGGTTCATGACATCATCCGCAGGCCTCCTGGGAATATTTCACCGAGCTGTAGTCACTTTATCTAGCAAGCCACACATCGGCTGGTTTACTACAGCTGTGTATGCACTCATAATAAACAGGTTTGCTGTGATTGAATTGCAATAAACAGATGGAAACGTTGCCAAGGTAACTAAATTATGATGTTGTCCTACAGCAAACACTCTGAATGGTGTTTGGTTCGATCAATTTAGCTGCTCCATCAACAATCAAAATAACATAATCCAGACGCAGCAATTCACATACACATAGATTTGTACGTAGTCACAGTTTAATCCGGTCTCTGGACCAATATGAGGTACTGTCGTAGAACTGTGGGTGACCACAGGCTGCTACAATATATTCCCTCCAATTCTGAGTCAACAACGTCCGACAGTGTCACTCAAGTTCCTTGCTCTATATTACATATTTCATCTTGTGTGAATACACAAAGGATGTGAATTAAGCAAATTTCACTCCGTCCGACGCCAATTCAAGTCTAGTCATGACTTTGCATCTAATCATGTCGCGTCGAAAGTTGTGTAAGTCATCAGGGAACCACCACTAATAACAGTGAAGGTCTCCTTCAGCCGATATCTTACCCTCTGTTTTACTCTGAGCTGAGGAGATTACTATCATCCATCTTTGTATTAAAGGACATGTGCTATTTTTTTTTAATGTTTATATTATTGACTGTAAATCCCACCTAAAGAGCAAAACCATTGGTCTCTACATGGAGACATTAAACACCACATACATATATAGTTGCATTTTCAGTGATTCTCTTAAAACAATCGATCACTATAGTTTTTATCAAACGTTAGTCAAACAAGAGGAAATTATGCATTTGTTGGGGACTATTTTCACCGCTGGATTAATCCACATTTGGTGCTTTAGTGAGTATCTGTGGCAGCGGGATCATGTGATTCGAGTCACAATAAACTACAGCATGTGTGTTCATGGTGGTGAAGGAACACGTCAACCAGTGCAACAGAGTGGCTCACTGATGTGTTTTTAATGGAAATGTATTTCAGACGCACTTATCAGGCTTAGATACTAACACAGTATATAGCGTAGCTATAAGTTTAGCATGGACTATCTAAGTGATCCCTAAGTACATAATTAAAGTCTTGTATTTTACTAATCAGTACAATCCCAGAGGAGGGGAGTGTGCATGCTAGGTGATTTAAACGAGATTAATGTTGGCTGATTCAATATTTAAAGGGCTGTACAAAACGTCCTTGATCCCTGCAGATCTCTTTTGACGGATGATTCTCTATCGCCCCTTTCCCACTGGACACAAAAAGCACTAACACACACTTCCTTTTCCTTTTCCTTCAGTGGGAGAGTTTACAATCTGCAATCATAACTTCTTTATCGGCTCCCGATCCAATCAACACGATGCGATGCTATATTTAACACCCGTTAAAGGGAATTTAATATAAATGAAATCGACAGAGATTAGGATCAGAAACAGTCATTTAATCCCTTGGTGATCATTGTAAAACACACACAAACAAAATAAACCGTCTTTTCTAGTCCAACGATCACAACTCTGGTTTGAGAGCTTGGAAGAGAGACTGAAAAGTAACAGATATAAAAATGTAAAAGAAGTCACCACCGTCTCATTTCCTCTGTTTGCTAACCCGGTTTTGTGGCTCGTTTGTGACGTCGAACGTGAAACACCAGAAGATTCCAGAAAGAGCTCCTCTCCTGCTGAGTGGAGTCTACCGCCGGTCTCCAGCGGGTCATTCGTGATTATTTTGGTGAGAAATGAGTATTAGATTGGCCATATTGGCTGCGGCTGATCACACGCAAGAAAAACTTCACTTATTTGTCAATCATCTTCTACTTTGACCGATAACAAAAACTGTGAATGACATTCAAACTGGGAAGTTGGTCCTAAAACTCGGGTTGTACCCATCTGCTCCGTCCCTCCCTGGAGACGGAGTCGGGCCATCCCTCCATCTGGACCCCTGAGGTGCTCGTGGACCCCCCCACCCCCCCCTTTCCTGGATGATAACAAGAGAGCTGAAAGTGAAGAGTTGTTTGCTTTTGTTCTGAATGTGATTCACGCTTCATCAAGGTTAGGCGTTCGCACCAAAAATAGCACCGTCTTTAAAACACACACACTCAAGGAGCTGCGGCGACGTGGGCGTGTTGCTAACAGCGCCGACGACGTGGTTTGAAGAATGCATTGATAGTTTAAAGGTCATTGCAAATCGGTAGCGTCACGGCGACTTTCACTTACTCCTCGGTATCTGTAAGTAGCCAACAATACAATAAGCGAGCTGCGTAACATTGAGGATATTTCATTTTCTTCATTATCTTTATTTGAAGCAGGCTTTTATTGCTCTGTTTTATATTTCATCATATTTGAGTGAGAACCAACCCGCCGGCTGCATTTCCACAGCAATAATCCCGTCAGTACAACAACAGACTGATGTCACACTCGTCATTGACAGCTCTGAAGTATTGCTCTTTGATAGAAACACTGTATTCATTCACTACTTCCACTTTGCCAGTTTCGGGTCACCGCCAGTGACTATTAATGGGACTATTCATCCATTCCATACCTCTCCATTAAGCTTGTGGAACAACAGGAAGTGAGGGGGCCTTTATTTTTCTGTGCAGGCTGCTGCTGTTACAGGTGTACTGTACAGTACACCTGTTGCAAGAGACTTGGACTGAAAGCCTTGTTTGCTTGGTTTTGCATGTCATCTGGTCAATGTATCCCTTATTGGTTGTTTAGCATCTATACATCATTTAAACTTTGGGCAATTTATGTCACTTTGTGGTCATAATGTGTCTCTTTTAGGTCTTTGTGGTTGTCAATAGCAACGTCAAACAGAGCCTTTGTGCACGATAGGTTTATTCACTGATGCACTGCCTTTTCTAGTTCGGTGTGTCCACTGCACATGCTCACACATGTTACGTTGTGCTTTTGGATGGGGGGTCAAAAGGGGTCAAACTGTACGTTGCCCAGGGCCATATCTGCAATTCGCCTGTCTGTTGGTCTGAACGCCTACACAGCGTGACCTGGAGGACACATTTAACCATCGCCATCCAGGTGAATGGTCAATGGATGAAAAAGGATATGTGTGTAAAGTCTAACACAGGAAGAGCCAATAAGTCAACGCTACGCAGAGGGTCAGATCGAGACAACGATGAAAGAAAAGTGGAAGCACCACAAAGAGACATCCCACTCCAGGTTGCTTGGGAAGCTCATTAACAAGGAGATAACGTGACATTCAAACAGTTCGAGGTCGAGCACTTGGAGCGGGCCGCAGACGAGAAAAAGAAAACACACAAACACACAGAGCATCTTCAGCACATTTCTATATGAATAAAGGAAACACACAGAGCTTTGTAGTGCACAAGGTGTCCTGAACACAAGGCCGGCAGCCACGAGTTACGTGATTCCACCTCGTTTGTTTTTTTTTGCTCTAAGCCTAAGGACCCAAGATTCAGACAAAACTAGAGCACTACATTGAATATGTAATTAAATTATTAATTTCTAAGTCAATGAATGATGCCCCTCCATTACTTTTTTAATATTAAAATACATAGCAGACCTGAAGAATGATTTGGTCATCAAATGTTGCATTTGGTGCAAACACTGCAATGGATTTCTCTCTTTGGTTATTAGTGTGTGTTTTTTCTTCTTTCATGCAGCTCAGCATTAGTTCAGAGAGGGCACTTCACATCATGTTCTCTCATCTCTTCGTCGGCCGTGCAACCAGTTGACTCCTTGACATCCAATTATGAAGGTTTCCAGTCTGGACGTTATAACCCGACACGTGTGGCTGTTGCTCTGCTGCTGCCTTCATGTCAATGTCATCCGCTGCAGCAGCTGCCTCCACCATCACACCCACCTCAAAAAGCAGAGGGGTATGAGGCACTAAATTGAGGCACCAGGCGACAATTCAAAAATATTAAAATATAATGGAACATAATGCAGTAAGACTCACAGGCACTCTGTACTGCTTTCAAATGTGAACTTTACCATCACTGATAAAGTGCAGACTAGATCCACATGATCATAAACATTCAAACCAAGAGTGTTATTTGTGTGAATGAGCGTAACTGCACCTTTCAATTGTAAAATATAGAAGATATAAGCCAACTCGAATCTTTAATCAGATTCTGCTGAATAGTTCAATCTGTACGTTCTCACCCTCACATTCTGGAGCTCAGAGGAGAGGTCAGCTGATGACATTCTCAGCATCGTTTTTTGTAAAAAAAATAATGTCAAATAGCATTAAGGATGGCATAACAGAGCGCCAATAGTTTGAGATATCATCTTACAAATACCGTGCAAATTTCACAAAGTAGGATTTTAGCCTTCATATAGTTTTTGTGTAACATGGCTGCAGTGACTGTAGACGTGCTGTCACACGCATGCGTGTCCAGTGACCTCATCACCACAGATAGCGGTCTTATTGATAGCTGTCAGTTTGAAGCGGTTTCACGTCATTCAGATGCAGGAAGACGGTGGACTTTTTAGGAAATAATAACCGAGGTCCTGACCTCTGGGATCTCATAACAGACTATGGAGGATCACACCAGAAGCACCTTTCTCTTTCTCTCTGTGCGTGTGCAATAGAAGATAATGGGAACGTTATATGAGAAGTTTGCTCAATTCTTAGTGGGGACAATTCTGTCCTTCCAAAATATTGGGAAAACATGTCCATATCATTCATATGCAAACCTACGCCCTTGGCATTATTGGTTATTTCGATAAATGCATTAGTATATAGATATCAAAGTCCTAGAATGTATATACGAGTGTACAAGATGTACAGTCACCATCACGTCACCTATTCTTTGCTGGACTACCATTTTGAAGCCTCAGGTGCAGCATTTTAGCCATCACGTTTTTTTTAGCTGAACCAGAAGAGACCATACTTTGAGTTGGTTAGCAGCTAACGTTGCCAATCGTTAGCTAGCTTGGTTATCAAGGTGCAGCCATAAATTCAGTGTGATTATAATTGTGTGGCCAATTTTCTGACTCGTTTGTAATACTTACCAGAAAATAAATGAACAGCTGATTCTTTCAGTAGAGCTGAGCCCTGTACAAAGACGGGGTATAGCGACCTGTCACTTAATACAATTAAATGGGTGTTCGCCCTCTGTACAATTTCCATGAACAGGGAAATTAGCTGTTGAGACAAAAGCAATTTGTTGTACCAATCTGTAAAACTTTCTTTTGTAAAATCGGGCATTTTACCATGGGCCTCTATGGGGATTTAACTCTCTTTTGGACCCAGCCTCAAGTGGCCATTCAGGGAACTGCAGTGCCAGAGGTTGCCGCTAGGTACGAAAATCCCGGCATAAAGTACAAGTCTGTTCAGCTAAAACTTCTGTCAGGATGACATGATGCTTAACAAATAAAAAAAGAACAAGAACAGTTATTTTTTCCAGCACTTTTTGTGTCAAGTAAAAGAAGAAAAAAAAGAAAAGAAAGAAAATCCAAAGTAGAATCAGGATTACCCAAAAGAAAAAGGAAATGCTGGACAAATGACAATCTGTCCATTATATTTTGTCTGTAATAAAAGTGGGATTTTGTCAAAAAAGGTTAGGATTCGTCTTCCGTCACTCCACCTCCTTTTCTCTACACACAGACTGTTTAAGTGCACTTAGCAAAGCCTGCTCAAACGTGATTGGTCAATACTAAAATCCATTACATTGGTTCTATCTTGCTATGGTCCAAATTGTTAGACGTAATGACAGAGTGACTGTATTGGTGACTTAAATCCTCATGCTATAGCCCCGCCACCAGCGTGTGAATACTGCAGTTGGGCTGTGTGGGTGTTCCTTGTGTTGAAAGGATGTATTTTAATTGTGGAAGGTGTCAGCCCACTGAGTATTGCACAACAGCACCTTCTACGAACTAGAGGAACAAAGCACCGTCACAGCGTAGTAAGTGATGACATGTCGAACACAGTTGTCATGGTAGTTACAGAGAGATACAAATAGAATCATATCACAGTGTAATGCCATTGTAAACATAGGCAAACAAAGAAATTATTTCTTATTGTGGAATAAGAAATATGAAAATCAAATCAAGCGAAAGACTTGCTATCCTACCAGAATGAAACGCACTTGTGGATTGCACCGGTGTAGGTCCACTCAGTCGCACGCCCAAGATTGATGTTCATTGGTCAACTAAAACAAAGATAAAGAGGCCCTACAGCGTAGCCTTGGTGGTCTATTAATGAGCTTTGAAAGGCTTCGATCTTGAAATGGGATGACGCCCCAATTGTCATGTGTGGATCATTTCACCGGGGCCCTCCCACAGCCCAACGCTGAGCGCTCGCTGACCTCGCTTGTTGCTCATACACAAAGCGGCCTGAAGGCGTCGACCAACCACACGAATGCAATGATGAGACGCGGTAGGTGTAGGTGTGCCGAGAGGCGCCAACGTACTCCACTCTGGATTAAGAACTCGTTAGTGCATCATAATCGCTGTTGGGTGAAAACCTTGCACTTGCATTTGGAGCAACACATGAAACTCTCCTGGTTGCATCATCACAACAAACAATGAGGCGCTGTGCCAAATAAAGCTGCGCTTCGGGAGCAATTCAAAGGTACAAGGCCAAGTTTAGCAGAACAGTCCGCATACCTCTTGAGTTCCAGGGAAGCATTGTGCTTACAGCGCGAGCATGCGTCATAGTTAGTGGATGTCGCATCGTTAAGCAATGTCTGAGGGGGGGGGCAATTTAGGGTTCAGTGACAAGATGGCGACGGCCGAAATGCCGACCTCCAGACTTCAAAACGGAAGTCCACAAACCAATGGGTGACGTCACCTGGACTGTACATCCATTTCTTACAGTCTATGTGATAGAGCCGCTACCTGCTCAACAACACACGAGCTGGTGAACACACCAGAGTGTTTATGTTTCCCTCAGGAATCGTTAGAGACCTAAGAATTAGAGTTAAGAGAATATTGACTTAGATTCATCAGGTGGACACAAACACCATTTCAGATGAATGATCAGGTGGGTCAAAAGACCAGTTTGTGAACTGAACTATAAGTTAACAACTTTATATGGTGACGATGTCGTTGTTGTGTACAAAGCTTGTTCCACTCTCAAGTGGCCCAAAAACAAAGATGGGAGCTGAAGGCCAAACCGGTCCTTCTTTTAAATGTGGTTCAAATGACAGCGATGAATGCGTGATCTCATTCATTGTGTTCATATCTAACAGGGGCTTCTATTGAATTGTAAGTCTCTCCTGGAGGTTAATTTGCTTCAGTCTTGCTAAAAACACACCAGCTTTTTGACTGAGGTCCCCCGAGAGACGGGGTGATGGTGATGGGGCGACGCTCCTATATACCTTCTCCGTGTGGGCGTTGCTTATTTACGCCGCACATTGCCCTCCCATTGGTCCCTTGTTAGAAGCCGCGCGGTGACACCGCCGAGTCTCCGGCGATAAAAAGCGAAGGCGACGAGCCACGCAGGAGAAACACGAAGATCTTAGAGGGCGGACGTTTGATGCTTGATGCGCCTCTGAGAGTCTCACTACGGCTGGAAGTATCTGTCCAACTCCTGAGGTACCGACTCCACACTTTGTTCTTGTTTCTTTACTTGACTGTGCTTTCTGGAGTGAAGACACACTTCATGTTTCTCTTCTTTGGTAACAAAGTGCTGACAGAAAGACGTGGCTCCTGTGCGCCATTACGCACTGCGCACAGGTCCACTTGATCAATGACATCGTGTGTTTTAACAAGCTATTATCCAAACTGACTCAATTAAGAGGGGTTTTAAGAAGCAAGTTATTTTCTACAAGTTAAGTTATTTCTACATTCTGTGACTCCTCAAAACCAAGCCGGTCCAATTGTGAGCCTCACCTAAACGCACTGTGCGCCTGTGCTGTTTTGTTGTTCGTGTGGTTTATTGTGTGTTTGCGTGTGCAGGGACCTGGTGAAGAATGGAGTGGTATGTCCTGGTGCTGATGCTGAGCTTGCCGCCCTCCATCCGCGCAGATTGCTCCTTGCAGTGCGAGAAATGCGTGCAGCAGATCGTCGGCCCCGACGCCGCCTTCAGCAGCCTGGTAAGACCGGAGACCCCTTAACACGGAGAGAGAGAGGAGATGGAAAAAAACCTGCTGCTGTTTGGAGAATTTATTGTGCTTTTATTGCATTTTATTTTATTCAGTTTTAAATGATAGGCAACGGACTCCTAAATTGGAATTGGGTTCATTTAGGACTTGATCCACGTTTAAATTGGCACATGTTTGTCTCTCCAGCAAATTCACTGGATTGTTATATATTTCCCAATTTCCTTAATCCTAAAGTTAAAGATGCCCAATGTGTCAGTGTGAATGAATGTAGTGCCCAATAGTCCTGCAATTGCGTAAAATCTTAGGTTTAAACCTTGCACTGCTTTGGACAAGCAGATTGTGTGGTGTTAGCACTTAGGGAACTTAAGTGTACTTAAGGGGAAATGTAAGGAGGAAACTGGGGTTCAGATAGCGGTCAAAGTTGCTCAAACTGAGGCCAAAACCTCATATTCAGAAAAGAAAAAGGTGTAAAAATGACTTTTAGCGCCACGCATCTCCCCGTGTGTGTGTGTGTGTGTGCGTGTGCGTGTGCGTGTGCGTGTGTGTGTGTGTGTGTGTGTGTGTGTGTGTGCGATATTGGTCTCACGCCCTCTCCCTCTCTGTGTCCCGCAGTCGTGCAGCGCGGAGTGTGATGGGCAGCTGGAGAGCTGCGAGCTGGCTCCGGCGGACTACAGCCAGGACGAAGCGGCGGCGGAGGAGGAGAGCCAGCGGGCGGACCTGGTGAAGCGCTACGGCGGCTTCATCAAGAGGATCGACAAGAACAAGAAACTGTTCGCCTCTCCGTGGCGCGACAACTACGTCCTGAAAGCCGGGCCGCCGCCCGACAAGTACGAGGACTTGCTGAAGAGGCTGGAGGAGAGGGACGCGGAGGCGCCGCCGGACGACGACGACGACGCGGAGGACCAGGCGGCGCTCCGCGGTTACGCGAAGCGTTACGGCGGCTTTTTACGCAAATTCGGGCCCAAATCAAAGAGGAGTAGCTCCGCGGAGGCGGAGAGCCAAGAGCCCGAGGAGCTGCAGAAGCGCTACGGGGGCTTCATGAGGCGGATCCGACCGAAGCTGAACAACCTGAAGTGGGACAAGCGTTACGGAGGCTTTCTGCGCCGCCACTTCAAAGTGACCGTGCGCTCGGCCGAGGAGCCGTTTTACCAGGATGACTTGAGTTTATAGGTGAGCTCCGCAGGGGGTGCGGGGCTCTTGGGCTTCCGATATTCAATAAGCTCAAATCTGAAGCGTGTGGAGAAACCAGAGGAAGTCTGAACGAGAGAAACTAAGAACTTGTGCGGGTTCACTTGAAGCGCCTCTATTCATCAGCACGTGTCCTGCCTCTATGCTTTATGTGTGAAAATAATTCTGTGTTATTGGAATCATCGTCTGTCAATAAATGATGCTTGTTTAATAAAACCATGAATTAAAGCACTTTCCTGTTTGCCCGACGACTCTAAAAGGACCTTCAGCATATGATATCATTTCATTGTGTCCTCATCGACAGACTGATGCCGACGCGACTTCAATTAAATAATAATTATTAATATTACTTACTTACATTCGGCATACGTCAATACACTGCGAGTGACATTTTTTAAATACCTATACTTTAACCCTAAATTTGTTTTATATTAAGTGGTTTCTTCATTAAAAAGGTGACATTTTAGAAAAAACGAGACGTCTGCTTTGTGCCAAATGTATCTAGAATACTTTAACAACGGATATTTTAGACAAATTTCCTTCAAGAATAAAACGATAGAATTTGAATGATTATACCGACATATTTGGCCAGGAAACAATTGGCTGGCAAATTACAGAAAAAGGGTCTGAGCAAAGACAAAAGTTGAAATACATATTGCATAAAGCTGAAAATGGCCTGGTTCGATTATTCATATTCATTTTTCTATACAAGAGTGCTACCTTTTCAGAAGGCTATTTCCTGCAAAGCAGAAATGAACGTGGTTGGCTTTCTCCTTCATGGTGATCGAAGTCTTCCTGAGATTAATTTCTGTGATAAAATAAATGAAATTGTTGCGCTCAGAGAATCTGAAGCTACGAGAGCCAGTGAACGGTGAGACAGCGCCCCCTGGTGGCCAAACGACACGCCTGATCCAGGACCTGGTTCACCAGCCCAGGTCAATTAGTACAAAAGCACACCATGAACTGCAATTTAAAAGGCCTCAACGTGCCTCCTGCATTAATACCCATTATGCTTATGTATTACATTTAATGATCTACGGACGCACCAGATGAAGAGGATCCAATTTACTTTCTATCAGGCAAATGTTTATATTAGTAGATTAGACATTCAATATGACTTTCCTAAATAGAAAATACCACTTTGGTCTTTTAAAAAAAACAACAACTCATCAACACATTTAGAATCTAGCAAGACAACTTGTTCTTGAAAACTGAGCGTTTATTATCAAACTAAACAACACTGTTGGTTTTTCTTCTCTCCAGCCTATGTGGAATGAATCCCTACAGAAACAGCCGTATCAAATATATTAGTTACCAATACATATTTACAGTCACGCCAGATGCCTTGATATTAATTTTGTGACGGACGTACACAAGGAAGGCTCGTGTGTCGAATGACAAACGAAGACTGACGTGGAGCTGATCTGAAAAAGTCAAAATGTGAACGCGTCTGTCCATCGCACATTCAGTCCAGTGTCCAGAAATATGGAAACGAAGGCGATAACAAGCTAGGAGACAGCTGTCCTGCATCTCACTGCTGCTCCCCGTCCTCCTGCTCCGGCTGGCTCTCCTCATCACCGTCTGCCTGGCTTTCCTCCTGCGACTCCTCTGCAGCGGTCGCCATGGCGTCCACCACGGAGATGCTGCCAACCGTCTGTTGCGCAGCGGCCAAGCTCTGCAGCGCAGCCTGCAGCGTCACCAGCTGGAACTGGGGGCCGAGCACCTTGACGAAGCCGCCGCCCTCCTGACCCGCCGCCGCCGACAGCACGGTCAGGTTGGAGGCGTCGGCCCCCAGCTCGGAGAGCGAGGAGGTCAGCAGGGTGTAGCCGCCGAGGCTGGCTCCGCCGGGGCCCCCCGCCATGGTCAGCACCTTGCCAAGCGGCAGGCTTGTGAGCTGGCTGAGCGGCAGGGCGAGCTGGGCGGGGCCGGCGTTGACCGATGCCGGGCCAGAGATGGCGCGGGTCAGCCGCGGGCGCTTGGGCGGCGGGGGCACAGGGACCGGGGCGAGGGTCATCAGGACATTGTTGAGGTGCTGGGACTTGCTCTTCAGCTCCTTGGCCCGCTTCCTGTGCTCGTCACACTGCTGCTCCAGAGCTGCAGGGAGGGGAGGTGAGAGGTGAGACAACACATCATCTGTATGCAGCATCTGAGTTTTTCCAGAGCTGCAAAACAAAACACAAATTCATCCAGTATTTTAAGCCTCTGTTCAGGACCCTGGTACTGACCGGCGAGGCTGCGAGTGTACTGCTCCCTGTAGCGGTCCATCTGGCTCTTGTGGCTGGCCAGAACCTTCTTCACAAGGTCCAACATCCCAAAGTTCTGCACGATGTTGTTGAGCAAAACAGCATCTGAAAAATAAAATAAAAACACAGCATGTGGGATCACATTACTCCTGTATTAGCTGCTCTGCACTGGCTCCCTGTAAAAATCAAGAATCACATTTAAAATTCTTCTCCTCACCTACAAAGCCTTGACTGGTGAAGCACCATCATATCTTAAGGAGCTTGTAGTACCATGTTGCCCCACTAGAGAGCTGCACTCACTAAATGCGGGGCTACTCCTGGTTCCTAGAGTCCTAAAAAGTAGGATGGGAGCCAGAGCCTTCAGTTATCAAGCTCCTCTTTTATGGAACCAGCTTCCACTTTCAGTCCAGGAGGCAGACAGTCACCTCATTTAAGAATAGACTTAAGACTTTCCTCTTTAATAGTGCTTATAGTTAGGGCTGAATCAGGTTTGCCCTGGTCGAGCCCCTTGATATGCTGCTATAGGCTTATAGGCTGCTGGGGGATGTTTTAGGATACACTGAGCACCTATCTCCTCTTCTCTCTCGCTCCTTTTCATGAATTCATGCACCATTAATAACTTTGCTCCTTCTCCAGAGTCTTTGTGCTCTCTCACAGGTTTACATGGACCGTGATTAAATCTGGACCCTGGTCCTGCCCGACACCTACTGCTATTAATATTTTAGGATACACTGAGCTCCTCTCTCCTCTTCTCTCTCTCTCTCTCCTTCACATCTTTTCATTGCACATCACTAACTCTAATTCCTCCCCGGAGTCTTTGTGCATTCTCGCCTCATAATTGCTATCATATTCATTGAATGTGTTGTAACTCTGTAACTCTGTTCATTCTGTACACATGACATCTATTTCTTCTGTCTATCCGGGGAGAGGGATCCTCCTCTGAGTTTTTCCTGATCCGATGTGAGGTCAAAGGTCAGGGATGTCATATGTGTACAGGTTGTAAAGCCCTCTGAGGCAAATTTGTAATTTTGGGCTATACAAAATAAACTAAATTGAATTGAATGTTGGACATGAAAAAGGGGATTTCACACATTGAGGTGTGCTTCCAGCTGTTGGGGACTAACTACAGCCAAATAGCAATATAAGGCCTTTAATGTCTCCATTCGCACTAGACGCACCAGAGAGGAGGCCATCCGCCATAGAAGAAATAATCACATACACATGTTGTGAAATCCCACAAACGTCATACCAGACGCCCATAACACTGATTGGCTTGCGCGTGTGCGTGCGTGCGTGTGGTTCCAACCTTTGACCTGAAGTGGGGGGTCACACACTCTCTCTTGCAACCCCTGCAGCACCTCCTGCAGTTCCTTCTGGAAGTCCTCTACCACCTCCTCCAGCAGTCCAGCTTCCTTCACTGTGCGCCAGAATGCCACAGAGTCCTCTGAAGAGAAACACACAAACACACACACACACCATTAAAGAATAAAACAGTCCATTCCACACAACGGGGAGTGTGTATGCAGGTTGCTGCTCACCTCCGATGGCTGTGACCCACTCCGAGGTTTCCTCCGCTACGTCCGGATACGAAACCGCTGCTCCATTCACTGCAACACAAGCACAACGGGTCTAAATCTGTTGCTGTGTCACCATCACATTTCACACAGACCCGCCCCCGTGGGGCCAAAGTGTAATCGGACTCCTTCACTTTTTGCTCAGGGAGGAAGGACACAAAACAGGAGTTACGAGAAGGTAACTCTGGTTCCGTGAAAACCTGGTGACTCAAATCCTTTAAGGGCGAGAAGATTCTGAGAGGCGTGGCGGAGTCCACTAGGAACCCTACGTGACGGAAATCTGGACCTGGAGGAGGCGTATCGAATAACAGCGCGCTCTTAAGTTGGAATCATTCATGTGATCGGATGAGTGCTGATCATGTGACTAAAGTCCCATCAGCTAGGTTGTTAACGGTAAACATTGGAGCCATGTGTACATCTGGCCGGCGCAGGGCGTGGAACTTACAATCGGCCGATGAGGGGGTGACAGGAAGCAGGTCGGCAGGCTGATCCCCGCCGATGGACACTTTGGTTCCCACCAGGTCTATCTTAGTGCTGCGGCACGTGTTGGAGCAGACCTTTGTGTGCTGGTAGAAGTCCAGTTCACCCGAGTCCATGATCTTCCTGGAAATGAAATGGGATTAAAAGGCTTTTAAGATCAGGACAGACGACCGGCGTTCACCGACCGAACAGTACCATCGTGAAAAGAAGGAAGAGATGGAATTAAGTCGTTTATGGAAATATGGTTCTACTGAAATACTAAATAAGTTGAACGAACTTGAAAAACATGGTTGTTTACAAGTGGTAAGGATCATTAAACAGTGGAGTTGTCTAAACAGTGATATTGTTTAGATGACAACAAAGCCTTAAAATACTACGCACGCTCGCATGCCAATAAATTCTAGGTTTGTTGAGCCCATGAACTTTGTGTCCCATAGAATAAAACTAGCCATGAGTGTATTGATGAGTCCAGACCTGAGCATGGTGCCGTTGAGACGGATAGCTCTCTTCCAGTCCTTCAGAGTGGATTTTCCCGCTAAGCACACAAACTCCTTTGGACTGATGAGCTGCTCATTGAACTGATCAGAGGGGCGAGAAAAACAAACACTGCCATGAGCCGTTGCATTTCCTGGTTTACATATGAGCTTTTTGTATATGTTAATGCCTTGACTCCATTGTTCCGAGGAGACGGCACGCACCTGGACGCATTTCACGTTGATCCCGGGGCAGACAAACTTCTTCCACACCAGCGTGGCTTTGGCGTCTCCGCAGGTGATCGGGTAGAAGACATCGGCCTCCACGTCCACCTCCTCGGTTAGCTTCACTGCAGAGCCCAAAAACACTGTCACTCAGGTCTGTCGTCTGACCATGCAAACTGAGAATGGACATACAACAAAGACTACTCTGGGAGTCAGATCACTGGAGAGACTGCATATATTCACAAAGCCTTGCTGGCCACGTTACCGATGACTGCCTCTTCCGTGGAAAGAGAGTCTGGTCCGCCGGCCTCGGCTTCCGAGTCCACCGCTGCCACAGTGAGGATGTCCTCCCTTGGAAAAACCCACACGTCACTTATAAGTTTCAAAATAGCAAACTGGACCACAGGACAAGCTCAACGACTCACATTCCACTATGTGTGTCTGTGTGTGTGATAAGTTACCCTGGCTGAGGGGTCAGTTCTCCAGTCACCAGCACCGCCTTGTCCTCCTCCACCACGGAGGGGAGGTCGTCGCTCACCGTCGCCGGTATGGTGACGATCACGACCTCGCTCACGTCCTGCATGCTGACCTCTGGTGAGGCCATGGAGGACAGGTAGAGCTACACCACACAGGAGGGGGGGGGGGGGGGGGGGGGGGGGGGGCCTGAGTGATATCATTTTTCATGTAATATTGCAAAAAGTTAATTACAAAAAAAGTATTTATCTTAACAGTAAATCAACTTGCACACTCTGGAACACAGTGGGCATCAATGTTCAACACATTATAAATAAAAGCAAGGAAGTAGGGATGGGGCCAATGAGTGTTCGCAATGTCTTTTTAAAGAATCTCTCTTCTGTGCGAAAAATATTAGTTTCCCAACAACATGTTAGGATAATTGCTTTTGTGTTGTTGTTAAAGGGTTTGAAGTATATCTTGGTGTACTCTGGACTTTGAAACACTGGAGGAGACCTGAGTGGACGGTCAGTGGTTCCCTTGTGGGGTGGCTCTGGGGACGCCCTGACTGACAGGTCCTTGTCACGTGACCCTAGTAACCAGAGGCGTGTCTCAGAGACCTCTCTCAATCCTCACTTTTGGTGACGACACGGGTTTTAAACTTCAACCGCACGCGCGCTCGTGAAATACCGCTGCGTCAACGCGTACTGTATGCCAGATGAAACGGTACATTTAGATTAATAAAACAATGTTTAACTCGAAACGGTACAAATAAGAGACAGCATCGTTACATTAAAGGCTAAATAAACTTGTAACGTTGAATGCAATTCCGCGCGTCCTCTTATTCAGCTCCCTGAAGACCGAACAGGACCGCATACGACTTTGAGATATTGAATACATCTTACCTTTTGGTCTTAGTAATAATAAAGCGAACAATGGTGAGTTGCCGTGTGTCGCCTCGTCTTGGTGAAAGGATGAGGGGACGAGGCTGTTCGCCCGCCGGGTGGCTGCTAGCTAACGTTAGCTGCGCGTCTGCTAGCGGCAGAGCGCGGCGACTGGGTCCGCTGCGGCTGTTTCCTTCATCTTTCTATCACCGCCGCCGCCGCGCAGCTCTCTCCGGTTGTTGGGGACCGCTCGGACAGTTCATTCAATTTCATCCTCACAAGACTACTCCATGTTATTCCTTCTTCTTTGTGTTTATTTCAAGCAGATCGTAACATCCTTTTTCTTCTTCTTCTCCGCCTCCTTTGCGCTTTAAGGGCAGCTAGCGTCAGTCGTGTTTGCGCCACTGCCCTCTTCTGGCGCCGGGGAGCTCCTACAGTATGAGTGTACTGATATTAATATTTACTAGTACATGAAGTACATCTAGTTTCCCTTCAGTTGGCTTTATTGGTCCGACATTGCATCAAAAGCTGTACTTTAGGTTTAGAAGGGAGCTCCTAAAGGATCACTTCTAAACATACAGCTTTTGATGCAGATCTAAAAAATTACACTTTCCTAGCATAATCTCGGTCTAATATTAGAGCTACAAACAAGGTTTTCCTTTTTTTAATTAAAGAAATTAAGAGTTCTTCACATTTCAATTGTATCTGTCTCGAGTTTATTGCTTTTAAGTTGGATCTCTTTTATTATGGTAGTATGCTACTTCCCCCCCCCCCCCCCATTCAAATCATGTGATTCTGCAGGGCAAAGCTGTTTTCTCTTTATTATTGGGATGCAAAACATTACAAGGGTTGCATTGAAAGTATTGTTTATTTATTTACACATCTAATTGAATGGTGTGGACGTGGAGAGGAATATGAAGATGTTTGACTGCACCTTTAAATCAAATGTGTGTTTTATAAAGTAGAACAATGTGGTTTCAATTAGCATTTTTATTTACTCAGTCAATAAACGTGTGGATGCCACAACCTCTGTATTTCCTGCCAACAATACATGTTGTTCAATCAATAACTGAAATACTAATGCATGCCCTTTAATATGTTGTATTTGTGTATGAAACGGGCGTAGTAGATAACACATCAATTTAAGGCCGGATGAAAAGAGAAAGAGACGCAGAGTTAGAGGAAGAGAGGCAGAGTTAGAGGAAGAGAGGCAGAGTTAGAGGAAGAGAGGCAGAGTTAGAGGAAGAGAGGCAGAGTTAGAGGAAGAGAGGAAGAGTTAGAGGAAGAGAGGCAGAGTTAGAGGAAGAGAGGAAGAGTTAGAGGAAGAGAGGCAGAGTTAGAGGAAGAGAGGAAGAGTTAGAGGAAGAGAGGCAGAGTTAGAGGAAGAGAGGAAGAGTTAGAGGAAGGGCTGCCTCAAAGAACATTGGCTCAGTTAGCCACGAAGAAGAAGCAGACATGCGCAGAGCGCTCTGAGAAAAAAAACATGGCGTTCAAAATAGTAGGTCGATTATCAAGAATGTTTTATTAGCAGTCGTTTCGTTCAGTTTACACACGTTCACTCTGTCGGTGCCTTAGAGGTTTTACACTCTAAAAATGGCTAACTCTGCCTGGTCCGAAAAGATACTCCAGCTCCTCCGCCGAATGAATAACTTTTATATAACAGGTAAGTTACTCGACAAATAGACGGTGTGAAGGGTTGTTTATTAAAGTAACAATGGCCGACTTGCTCCCGCAGGCTCCGGCCGGTCCAAGTGCTTGAGGTTTGAGATAAACGAAGCGCAAGTGGGCTGGATTCCTCCGCACGTCGCCTCAATGTTGACACGGTATCCGGAAGTGTTCAGTCCGCCGCACGGGGGCGCTGTGTCGCTGCGTCGCAGTCTGGACTCGTACGAGAAGAGGTCCGAGGCCGTGGACGCGGTCCTGCGAACCATGAGACAGGAAGGCTCGTTCACGTGTCTTAAGGGATGGAGAGATGAGGTACACACGCACACACACACACGCACGCACACACACACACACACACACACACACACACACACACACACACACGCACACACACACACACACACACAGGTGGAGTAGATTAGGTAGTAAACTGTAGCAGCAATGAAATAACATATTTGTGCTATATTAGAAATACGCACGAAGAGTATACAATATGTTGTGTAACAACTAATGGAATAAGATAAAATACATATTTATTTAAAAAAGCAAATACATGTGTGTGTATATATATATATATATATATATATATATATATATATATATATATATATATATATATATTATATAAGACCAATCTCACATCAGATTGTTAAATCTATTCATGTGATTTTGGTAACTATTGGCTGGATTCCCATGAGCTCTGTTGTGGACATTCATGCTCCGAAGAGTGCAAGTCCTTTACTGCTAATGACACTGAGGGCAGTTTTGATCATATCGCACAATTAAACTTGGGACTGTAAAAATCCCATCCCCATACTTAAAATTACCTTTGATATTCTCAATAATATTTAAAGAGAATCCTAATAATTTGTGTCGCAGTAATCCTAAAGCGTTCCTTATTTTTCAGAAGTACAGTGTGATGCCCACATTCTCCGACCCTCCTCTGATGTGGATGGAAAGAGCAGCTACAAGTAAGTCTGTGCCACACTGTGGCAGCTCCATCGGCTTGTATCAGCGTTGGTGTGTGAGCGTATCGTGGTTGGTGTGTGATCGTATCGGGGTTGGTGTGTGAGCATATCGGGGTTGGTGTGTGAGCGTATCGGGGTTGGTGTGTGATCGTATCGGGGTTGGTGTGTGATCGTATCGGGGTTGGTGTGTGAGCGTATCGGGGTTGGTGTGTGAGCGTATCGGGGTTGGTGTGTGAGCGTATCGGGGTTGGTGTGTGAGCGTATCGGGGTTGGTGTGTGAGCGTATCGGGGTTGGTGTGTGAGCGTATCGGGGTTGGTGTGTGAGCGTATCGGGGTTGGTGTGTGAGCGTATCGGGGTTGGTGTGTGATCGTATCGGGGTTGGTGTGTGATCGTATCGGGGTTGGTGTGTGATCGTATCGGGGTTGGTGTGTGAGCGTATCGGGGTTGGTGTGTGATCGTATCGGGGTTAGCTCACGTGAGGCTGAACCACAGGTCTCTTTGGAGTGAAGCGGTACGGAGTCCACATCAACGGCTACACCCTCGGCGACGGTGGGGAAGTCCGCATGTGGCTGGCACGACGCTCCCTCACGAAGCAGACGTTCCCCGGACTACTGGACAATGTGGTGAGCGCACACCGCGACTGACTGATCGTAGAGACCAGCAATCAGTGATAAGAGATGTGAATTCAGAAAACACTTTCGATTCAGTATCTCAGGTTTCCCAAAACGACGAATCCAGAAGGGTGATGGTGTTGTGTCTTTTGAAGGCGGCAGGTGGTATCGCTGCAGGCGTTGGCATCAAACACACGTTGGTCAAAGAGTGTGAGGAGGAAGCGTGTATCCCAGCAGTCATTGCAGAGAAGGCTCGTCCTGTAACCAATGTAAGGTGAGCCTCTTGGATAGATTAGTGGCAGCTTGATGGCAGCCCCTGCCATCAGTGTGTGAACAGGTCTAGAAAAGCACTATACAAGGACAACTCCATTTCCCATGTTCCTTTATTACAATGAACACACACTGTGGATTCATCCGCCGCTGAAAATAGTTCCCAACAATTGCCCTATTTCCTCCTGTTTGAGACCACCGATTAAAAACTATGGTGACCAGCTGATTTGGGAAATTACTGAACTTGTTTAATTTTGAAATGTCAGTCTTCAGTATGAATCAATGAGCTTGGATCTGAGCGTCACAGACAGGAAGTCATAAAGTGAAAAATCATAGTGACCAAACTCATGCTTGAAAATGTAATAAAGGTGGCAATCCAATTGGAAATATACTCTTAACTAAAGCTACCTCGGTGCACTGCCACGCTACATTGTGAACAACACATCTGAGTTGAAAAGGACAGGAGACGAGCTAGTTAGCGTTAGCTGTTAGCAGCACAGTGCTACCCTGGCTCAATAACGGAGCTAGCAGCTAACGTTAAACGAGGTCGCATTGAGGAACATTATAATGTGTTCTAGCTCTACTCAGTAAAATGAGTATTGGGCGTAAACAATCGATATCTAATATCTCTCTACACCTGGTGTGTGTTTTAGTGGCGTTGATTGACACGCATCAAAAGGGCGGCCGCAGTGTGTTGCGCTTAAATGTAACCTTGTGATACACCGACAAAGGGAATGAAGAAGAGGAGCACGAGCAGGTTTCAAAATGTAAAAAAAACACTTGTGGGTCAGTGGTTAGCAGGTCTGTCTTTCAATCAGGGGGTTGGTGGTTCAATCCCCGCCCTAGTCGATGTGTCCTTGAGCAAGACACTTAACCCCAAATTGTTCCCTGTAGCTGTTCTACGGTGTGTGATTGTAAGTCGCTTTGGATAAAAGCGTCAGCTAAACGACATGTAATAATAAACAGAATGCACTTTGGTGGGAACTGCTACATGTTATAGCTGCATGTTATGGATGCATGTTAACGCTTCATGTTATGGATGCATGTTAACGCTTCATGTTATGGATGCATGTTAACGCTTCATGTTATGGATGCATGTTAACACTGCATGTTAACGCTGCATGTTATGGATTCATGTTAACGCTTCATGTTAACGCTGCATGTTATGGATGCATGTTAACGCTGCATGTTAACACTGCATGTTAACGCTGCATGTTAACACTGCATGTTAACGATGCATGTTATGGATGCATGTTAACGCTGCATGTTAACACTGCATGTTAACGATGCATGTTAACACTGCATGTTAACGCTGCATGTTAACGCTGCATGTTATGGATGCATGTTAACGCTGCATGTTATGGATGCATGTTAACGCTGCATGTTAACGCTGCATGTTATGGATGCATGTTAACGCTGCATGTTAACGCTGCATGTTATGGATGCATGTTAACGCTGCATGTTAACGATGCATGTTAACACTGCATGTTAACGATGCATGTTAACACTGCATGTTAACGATGCATGTTAACGCTGCATGTTAACGCTGCATGTTATGGATGCATGTTAACGCTGCATGTTAACGCTGCATGTTAACGCTACATAGTAACGCTGCATGTTAACGCTACATAGTAACGCTGCATGTTAACGCTACATAGTAACGCTGCATGTTAACGCTACATAGTAATGCTGCATGTTAACGCTACATAGTAACGCTACATAGTAACGCTACATAGTAACGCTACATAGTAACGCTACATAGTAACGCTACATAGTAACGCTACATAGTAACGCTGCATGTTAACGCTACATGTTAACATTAACGCTACATGTTAACGCTACATGTTAACGCTACATGTTAACGCTACATGTTAACGCTGCATATTAACGCTACATGTTAACGCTACATGTTAACGCTACATGTTAACGCTACATGTTAACACTACATGTTAACGCTACATGTTAACGCTATATGTTAACGCTGCATGTTAACGCTGCATGTTAACGCTACATGTTAACGCTACATGTTAACGCTACATGTTAACGCTACATGTTAACGCTACATGTTAACGCTACATGTTAACGCTACATGTTAACGCGTACATAGTAACGCTGCATGTTAACGCTACATGTTAACGCTACATGTTAACGCTACATGTTAACGCTACATGTTAACGCTACATGTTAACGCTACATAGTAACGCTGCATGTTAACGCTACATGTTAACGCTACATGTTAACGCTACATGTTAACGCTACATGTTAACGCTGCATGTTAACGCTACATGTTAACGCTACATGTTATCGCTGCATGTTAACGCTACATGTTATCGCTACATGTTATCGCTACATGTTATCGCTACATGTTATCGCTACATGTTATCGCTACATGTTAACGCTACATGTTTGTTTGTTAACATTAACCCCACACAATGAAAAAAGTGGGTAGGCCTACTGGGATTGGTGGTCTATTGGAATGTACCCCATTCTACAGGATCCTGTCGTTATGAAACAAAGTAGAAGTGTTGTGCAGGTTGCCACAAGAGTTGGCTCAAATTAAATTAATTAGTCAATGTTCCTCGTTCACAATTTATAAATCTGAATTAAGTTCACAGTCCCAAATAAATTAGCTAGTTCACGTTAATTTCTTCTTTTAAACTGGTCTGATGCCATGGCGTATTTAATGAGCGTTGTTGAAGGCAGCTTGAGCCCGTAACGAGCAGGTATGAAACGCCGCTCTTTACGTTCCATAACTAACTACTAAACCTTTATTTTCCAGCTACACCTACGAGGACGAGGACGGGGTGTTTGCAGAAAGTCAGTTTGTCTTCGATTTGGAACTTCCTCTGGAGTTCAAGCTCCGAGCCGGCGATGGGGAGGTCCAAGACTTCTACCTACTGCCCATAGATACGGTTGGTGTGGCTGACATATTGATATTGAAAGCTCCAAGATTTAAATGCCACCCAAATACGTCTGGAATTCTTTGGTCTTGTTTCAGGTTAAGGAACTGCTGGCCACTGATGACTTCAAACCCAACTGTGCTATGGTGGTCTTGGACTTCCTCATCAGACACTCGTTTATTGATCCAGATACAGGTTTGTGGCTAGTTTACAATGTGGAAATTAATTACATTTTTTTTGGACAATTTCAGAGTTTTTAGTCTTGGGGTTGACTTTTCATTTCAGAGCCATTCTATCAGGAAATGGTGGCAGGACTCCATCAGACATTATAGAGTGCAGCTGAGGACTGAGCCCACTGCGGAGGCGAGGACGCATTTCCATTTGACCCCGCTAACAGGGCTCGAACTAACGGGGCCCAAAGAGTGCGGATTGGAAAGGATGAACCAAGATTTTGGAATAACGTTGGGACGAAAGTTGAAAGGGAAATAAAGCGCTCCACAGCTCATATTGAACCTCTTTAACAACATAAACAAACAGCTCGTACCGCCGGCCTCTGACCCCTCGACAGCCTGCTAGTATTAACGCTAATGTCCCCAACTAGCTAACGTTAGACTGTTTGACGTTAGCCACATGTAGCGAGTGATAACTTTACGTTAACGATGATACAGCTCAAATCCTCTGACTCATGTTTAGCACTTATTTACTTTATTACTCCTCTTCTTCTCCTCTGGGTGATAAGCCAGCAATGAGATCTCTCCATCGCATTTAGTCCTTTTTACAATTTTTTAAAATTTGCTTTTAATTTAACTTTTTACCCACAATGTTGAACACACTTATTGTAAGTCCCTTTGTATAAAAGCATATGCTCTAATAAACGTTTTCAGGTTTTTATTAAACAAACAATAATTGCTCAAATATTATTTCCCACTTAGTTAATAACTTAATAGACTATACATTATTAAAAAGAAAGGTAAAATAAATAATATAGTTGAAGGAACTCCATAATAACAGTTTTCTTTTCTTTCCAGATCATGGAAACATAGACAACATACCAAAAACAATCGTTTCTTACTTAATATTCCCCATTAGATCAGACTATACATTATCAAAAAAGGTTTTAAAAAAAATAGTAACACAGAGTAACAGTTTTCTTTTCTGTTGTTGACTTATAATAACATTTAATCAGTAAAGATGTTGAACACATACATTTCCTGACACCTCGAGCAGCAGGACATGACCAAAGAAAGGCATTTCACTGTCACCACAGGAAGGCTGAGGGCAATTTGCACGCCAGGTGCATTTCCTCCTCTGGTTTACATTTTGCCAGGGCAAATCTTTATGGTTATTATTTAAGATGTAACTATTCACATTGGACCATACGGAGTCATTTTCAGTTAACCTTGATTGGAGTGCGGACAGAATATGTTCTACTTCTGTTCTTGTGCTTTTGTCATATGAGAGTTGGGTTACACCTTGGTGTATGCAAAAAAACACTATCATACATTTCTGGCCAGGTTTGTGCATATGGGATGCTTTGTGATCCCAGCAAAATGAGCCCCCGCTAGGGCTCCATCTGGCTTCAGACAAGCTCTAATGATGGAGGTATACACATCTCCTTTAGCTTCAATGTCTGGGACACCTTCTCTAAAGGCCTGTACATTATTTCACCTTTTTAGTTTCTCATGTTTCCCTCTCCTTATGAATTGAAAATCATGAAACTTTGTGTGATTGGAAAGGTAGTTTCCAAAAATGTCAAAGAGGAAAAGGATTTCTGCTTTTTATGACCAAGACTTTCCCCGTCATTGAAATATCCCTGGTTTGGCATTGGAGGAGCTTTCCCCTAATTGTGGGTAATTTGGACTCTCAATTGGTGTTTTCCATATCTTCTCCAATTTGTACTCCTAAGACGTTGGTTGTATCTGTTTTATGTTTGAAGCTCTCTGCAGTTTAACAGTTAGGTGGTCTTGAGTCTCAGTGGGTTTAAAACCATTTGGTTCCATTCTATATCTACCAAGAGCAATCTACCATCTATAACCCTCTCGACCATCTGACTGTTGAAAATGATTACTATTCCAGAGGCTGTTTTTATTATCCCCTAACCATCCTAACTGTCCAAATCCATCTGTTTTTATAGAGTTTGTAATTATCTTTGAAGCCAATAGAGAATACATATACCCCCACCACTTCTGTGCAGAAAACAGACACTTAAAATTGCCACTGGGGCCTCTGGTGTTAAGAGAGATGCCATGACTATGTTTTTGTGGGAGGAATGATCAGCGGTCCAGAGAGAACTTCAAACCATTGGGGAGGATTTATCCTCTTTCTTCTTCTTCCTTTGGGATCAAGCTCTCCTCTGTCTCCCCCACAACTCATTTGGGTGGCAACTGCGAAAGCAGACAAGCACCGGGGATCTAGGAAAGAGGAAGAGGTGGACCGAGGGCCAGACCTGGAGGTCTGAGCTGGAAATGGAAGTATCACCTGAGGTTTTCTGGGGGCGCTTTCGGAGGAATGTTGTGAAAGGGGGAAGAAGAGGGAGGTCTCCAGGTTGATTTCATAAACGGGGTGTCAAGTCTTCAAGTATAATGTCCGGTAGGTCTCTGCAACTTTTTGATTTTATTTGCCCTGTAGCTTTAAATTCAGGTGTGAAGTGATGTCACGCAACATTAGATTTTTCTCATCTTCTAAAAAGAGACATTTGTGTTTGGGGACTATAGCAATGGTTAAAACCGTTCGTTTCAACGGCTTCTGTTGACATCGTTAACCATGTTCAAAATCAAAATGTCTGTAATAGCTCATTAAATGTGAACATTACTTCAATATATTAAAGCTCTTTCCCCAAAATCCAACCTGACCTAATTTGGTATCTTTATTAAGATGTAAAGAATGAAGTTCTCAAAGTTTGGAGACTTTATGGAGAGGCCGCCCCACCAGAGAACCGGACAAAAGCACGAGTTATGACAATAACTGAAATCAAGACGAAGCAATGAGGGAATTCTCAAGTTACAATTTATTTCCTTTAGAATACATTAAAAAAAGACTGGCGTAATGTAAGAATACGTTTGTATACAAAACAATATTCCTCTTACCAATAACCAATCCTCTAGGAGTTGCTTACATTTTATTGACTTTTTTTTCTTTTTCAAAGTGTGTATACCACACTGACATTTTAGTTTTAAGCTGTGTGCAAATAATACAACATAAGCCAGTAGAATATCACATAGTTAAAATAACAAACAGAAAAGAAACACTTCCGATAACACTCTGGCATCCAGCTACACCAGAACTTCCCAAATCGAAGCTGCTATTTAAATAATAGGAGTGTCCAACAGCTGGGTTGAAGACTGAGGGTGGAGTTACTGCACGGTCAGGTCTCACATGGTCAGATTCAGAACCATGGATCCATACAGAGTCAGAACAGAAATACAGTTGCAGGTTTTTTTTTTTTAATTGCTTTTAAAGTTACTGCCTCTGAAACTCTGCACTTCCTGTAAATGTTTCAAATTAAAAGCCTACCGGTAAGTAGAGGACATCCTATGACATGCTGGAAGGTTATCAATGTAAAATCTGGACAGTGTGAACACGACTCGTTGATGGCGGCGAAACAACAATAAAAAGTTAAAACGAGAAACTCGGACATGGAGCCAAGTGTAGTGATGGAAATGGTGCAGTAGAAAATTATTGTGAATTTATGAAGACATGGGGAAACATAGAGAAGCAAAATTAAAAACAGGAGCAGATCAGAAATCAGGGAGGCTTCTTACTAAAATATGATATGAAATATACGTATATAGCAAGTCTCTAATGCGTTTGTTTTACACAAAGGTTACAAAAGTTGCTGTTGGAGGAGAATGCAGCTTTTTAACCCTTTGATGCCCAACCGACAGTCGGTTGACCTCAACGTGATCTCAATTTAATAAGCGTTGCATACATTAACAAGCTTGTACAAAACACTCAAATAAGTTGGTCTCATTACTGTTGTGTATTTACGCTCAAACTCTTCAAATGAATGGAGTGTCAAACAGAAACACAAGCCCTTCTAGAGTTAGGTTATGTTCCCCCACGGGAATGAAGGAGAAAGAAAAAGACAAACACGGTCACGCTGCCGGCCCTGGGAGTCTCACTTAGACGGTTATCTGGGGTGAACTGGTCTCGACCCTAAAACCATGGCGCTACGGTTTAGAACAGAAACCCTTCAGACCCTCCCACGTTTCTAGAAGTGCGAGTGAGAGCCATGTTCCCTTCTCTTAATAATGTCATGTCTAAAGAACCCTAAACATAATATTACAGTATTTTCATTTGAAAGCTAAACGCTATAACCTTGTACTTAAATGTATATACCCCCTCGCCCTGTTGCATTTGACTTTCCTTTTCCCCCTTAAGCCTGGATTAGCTTTTCCTCATAACGCCCCATTCAATTGTGCCCACCACACAAGCAGACACGGAGGAGGGATGTGTTTTTTTGGCCTGGTTTGTTTGTCCCTCCCCTACTGATCCTGCATGACACGAAACTCTATAGCAGGAGGCAGCCACTCTTCTTGCCTCGCTTCTTGGCCTGCAGCGCCGCCCTAGTGGCCATCTCGAACACCTCCCGCACGCCGTCCTTCGTCTTGGCCGAGCACTCCAAGTAACCAAAGGCATTGATCCGGTTAGTCATGTCCCGCGCCTCGTCTGACTTCACTGGCTCCTGTTTGGATGAAGCACACCAGAGACGTGTAGACCACAGGACACCATTCACAAAGTCACATGGATCCTTCTTAGAAGCGTCTAAACTTTTCTGTGACCTGGCGCCTTCTGTTTCTAATAAGAAAACACTTCCACATGAACAGAGTGTTTAAATAGGAAGGTTTCAATGAAGATGCATGCATTTGGGAAGTAGTGAGCATGAGACTTGGATTATACTGCACGGACTGTGAGAGTTTTTAAATGGATGTTTTGATGTAGTGTTGCTGTTGTTAAACATGTCCCCCCGCCCCCTTTACTTCAGTTCATCAAGACTTATCCGTTTTTTGATTTGTGTAGGCATCCTTTTTTTCCAAAAGGAGCAATAAACATCAGAGCATTAACATAGAAGCGAACAAGTACAGTATATGTAAAGATTTAGTGAGTGATGTCTACCTGAGCAGATAATGGAGCTTCTCTATGCTTTGGCCACATATGCATGTTCGAGTATGTGGGCCTGTTACACTGGTTAGCTCACAGCCGCCGCCGCTCTGCACCGATGCTCATGTGACGGTTACAATGGATGACGGCGTTCCCTTGTCTGATGAGGATGAAGCCGTTACATCTATCTATGCTCTCTTTGAAGCCACGAGACACCAATGACGAGAACTGTCATTTTACCTCACAGAAAATGGAAGTTGCTGATCTACCGCTGCATCAACCGGTTGGTTTGTTAGCGTCATTGTGCGACTAATCGTCTAAGGTTGCAGAATAAACTGACTGACTGATGTAGGCAGGGGCCAACCAGCAACTTTGTTCCGTGTGGAAAAATTGCAGATTTTGTCCCCAACGTTACAGCTTCCCCGTCAGAAAGGTCTGTCTGACAGCGAAGTACAAATATTCTAATATAGCTACACAACAAAACATGCAAACTATCCCTTAAAGCTATTCAGCTTCATGCTAGCTTCAACAGGGTTCAATCATGCCAGTCTCGTTGGTAAAAAGCCAGCGTGCACGAGTCAAACGTTAACAATGTCGCCTTGTATGTAACGTGATGTCGTTTTATGGACTGTGGCTCGTGTGAGTTTTGTGTGGACTCGGCAGGCTTGAAACCCACAGCGGTTGACAAGGCAGCTCGGCAAAGTGACGGCCTCACTGACCTGTTTCATCTTAGCCAGCTCCCGGCGCGTGTGCTCGTCATTTCGCAGGTCTTTCTTGTTTCCTACGAGAATAATGGGCACGTTGGGGCAGAAGTGCTTGACCTCGGGAGTCCACTTCTCTGGAATATTCTCTGCATCAGGCACAAGATGTACGTGTTGAACATGGAGCAGATGCCAACAGAATTATTGAAGATAAAACGACGGTGAAGAAGTGGAGGCCTCACCCAAACTGTCAGGGCTGTCGATGGAGAAACACATGAGGATGACATCTGTGTCTGGGTAGGAGAGAGGCCTCAGGCGGTCGTAGTCCTCCTGACCCGCTGTGTCCCAAAGAGCCAGCTCCACCTACAGCAGGATGGGATAGTCAGACCCATCTGTACAGCAGTTTCTACGTTTATTCACTAGATTTTGACATCTTGAAAAGGGAGAAAGTTACGACAGATGCTCCTGATTTGCGTCAAGAGGGACGGCTCTCTATATATTATGCAAACGTGGATGGTACAATTCAAAAGTCCTTTGTAAACATGTGACCAAAAAAATTTAAGTTTGTAAATCATCAGAAAACATTTGTAAAAAAAAAAAAGTGAGGTTGACAGAAAGTAAATGTCTTCACGGTGACCAATAACTCTTTCAACACTCGTGTAGAACGTGAATAATATGTTCAAGGAATAGTTCGACATTTTGGAAAATACACGTATTCTCTTTCTTTATGAGATTGCGAGATGTTCAGATGGATGTCAGTCAGGTGTGTGTGTGTGTGTGAAGTACAGAGCTAGAACTAGGACTTTGTTAGTCTAGCTTAGCATAAAAACTGGAAGCAGGGGGGGCACCGCTAGCCAGGCTCTGTCCAGTTAACCCTGCCAAAACCTCTGGCATCTGGCTAACTATATGAAATCCTCTGGACTGTAAATATGAAAAAAGAAAAAGAAAAGTATTTGCCAGCATAATAAACAGCGTACCTGTTTACCGTCCACCTCAATATCTGCCACATAGTTTTCAAACACCGTGGGCACATAGACCTCAGGAAACTGATCTTTGCTGAACACTATGAGGAGACAGGTCTTGCCGCAGGCGCCGTCACCGACGATCACCAGCTTCTTTCTGATTGCAGCCATCTGAGAATGACAAGAGAATAAAAACATTTAGCAGCATATGAGATCAGGGATGTTAACAGAAGAGTTTGGGGAAGTCAGAGATATAGAAAATGTATTATGCACAGTGGAACAGCTTTGTTATGGGAAACACAAAACTGTTGAGCCATGGAATCTGAAGAGACTCAACAGGAAGTGCTGGGGGTGCGCATGAAGTGTAAAAATATGTTTGCAACGGTTTGCAACGAATTGAATTTTCTCTGCTCTACTGCCCGTTTAGAGTTGATCATGATCAAATCAAATGTGCCATGTTTTAGCACAGCTTAATTACGTGCTCCTAAAATATGATCAAGTTCAGCTGCAATGTTTCTTCACAATATACTTTCCAGAAAAGTTATGCAACGAAGCTCACTGTTTCACAGAGTGCTGTTGTCGGTCTAATCACAGTCTGAATCTCACAGTAAAGCTTGACAACAACTCTCAGTGGTACTCTGACATCTTCTGGATGTGCATTGCTGGTTCATGCGTACAATAAGCACACCACTTTCCTATAGTCCAGTGTCGTTGTGTGTTCTAATCTCTGGATCTCTGTGGCTCCACATGAAAAGTCTGGGGAAAAGTCAACAGCATTCAAAATGCATTCAAAATGTAATATCTGGCATATTTCACTGCAATTCATCCGATATTCGGCACACAAAAAATATTTTCCTCTGGACCAAACTGATGGACTGAACGACAATGATTTGTTTCAGTCTATTTTTCTGGCATAAACGATACACGTGCCAACAAAAAACATCAGAACTCTATACGCTTGAGCCATTAGTTCAGTTTGGGTTGTTGTCACTTCATGGAACAAACCGTGTGACAGTAAAATCACATTATAACAAACACCATTCTCACTCTGTGTATAACAAATTACCGACATCAACATATCTTGGTGATTTTAGGTTGACCTCTTAATTAAACTGCCCACTGGGCGGTTCCAGTTATTTCTTAATCCAAAACCAGCGACATGTGGACTGTCCGTCTTCACCGTTGTGCCCCAAAACAAGTCAGCGGATGGATCTCCTTCTCGTCGTTCACACAGACTTACAGCGACAGGGGCTCTATGACCACCGCGTCTGTGATCCACTCACCCGCTTAAGACAGCGGAACGGGGGTACCGTGCCAGTGAAGCGCGCACGCGCCTGACGGATCTGCAGAATTGGGCGAGTTTTCGTCGCGTTAGAACTTCACTTCCTCGCCGCTTTTAACCTCTTCGTGTCCGAAGGGCTGTCGCACCCGTCGACTCGACCTCCGGTTAATTGCGTCACTTTACAAGACAACTCGCGAACACAACGAAACCCTTCATAGACACGTAACGCTATATTGTTATACGTCTTCCCTTTGTCACCGAGTGAGGGGTATCGGCTAACTTCTAGCTAGCGGCGGGTTCCGTTAAGGAGGCTAGCTATTAGCTTGCTGACTTTGCTGAGTTTTCCGGGACAACTGGCCTCTTGTCAAACTGGACCGCTCACATTCGGTAGAGCGGTATTTATATCGCCCTGTTCGAACCCCTAACCCTGACACGTGAAGCAACCGAGCGCAGACATATTGAGAATAGTTACTTAAACGCAGTTTTACCGTATTATTAGATAGCCTCGCCTTTCTTGAGTTTTTCCTGTCAGACCTATCAGTCCCGCCCCCCAGTGCCACGAAAATTACGCCCGCCCACACCACGTACTTTAGGCCAATGGGACACGGTGGAATAATGAGCGAATAGTAAATTAGCCAACCAGCTGATGCATGTATAAAATGCAGAGTTTAGTTTGACGGTTTTCGCCCATATAAAGTTATATGAGCCCCGTTTCGCCTCAGGATGATGTTTCGTCCTCAGCTTGCATCCAAACAGTAGTCGTTGAAGTGGTCGGAATAAAAAGCCCGATATTATTGTATGAAGATGGACATGATGAACACCGTCTGTGGAAATGTTAGTACAAATGTAAAAATTCCTGACTGATTTTTTCATTCTACATATCACATACATGTTGTACACAACTGTATTGGCAAGACTAATCGCAATGCAACTAATAATAATAATATTAATAGCAGTAGGTGTTGGGCAGGACCAGGGTCCCATGTAAACCTGTGAGCCGAACCGGGACTACCGCTGGAAGGTGGACGCAGCAACGCGCTGCCTTGGCGCATGCCCCCATGAATTCATGAAAAGAAGAGAGAGAATAGGAGAGAGGAGCTCAGTGTATCCTAAGATGTCCCCCAGCTGTCTAGGCCTATAGCAGCATATCTAGGAGCTGGACCAGGGCAAACCTGATTCAGCCCTAACTATAAGCACTATTAAAGAGGAAAGTCTTAAGTCTATTCTTGAATGAGGTGACTGTGTCTGCCTCCCGGACTGAAAGTGGAAGCTGGTTCCATAAAAGAGGAGCTTGATAACTGAAGGCTCTTGCTTCCATCCTACTTTTTAGGACTCTAGGAACCACAAGTAGCCCCGCATTTAGTGAGCGCAGCTCTCTAGTGGGGCAATATGGTACTACAAGCTCCTTAAGATATGATGGTGCTTCGTAAGTGAGGAGAAGGATTTTAAATTTCATTCTGGATTTTACTGGAAGCCAATGAAGAGCAGCTAATACAGGAGTAATAGTAAATGGTCCTGTACTTGTATCGCGCTTTTCTTTTTTTCCGACAACTCAAAGCGCTTTCACAATACTTGACATCATTCACCCATCCATACACTGATGGCAGTGGCCAAGGTGCCATCAGGAGAAACTGACATTCATACACACATTCATACAACGTAGGCACAGCTACGGGAGCAATTTGGGGTTAAGTGTCGACGCAGGCTAGCTTAGTTCGAACTGCCAATGCTGGATGAAGGTGGACCCTGCTGAACACTGAGCCACAGTAATATGATCTCTTTTCTTAGTTTTTGTTAGTACACGAGCTGCAGCATTCTTGATCAAATAGAGAGATTTAATAGACTTATTGGAGCAGCCTTATAATAAGGAATTTGAGTAGTCTAGTCCTAGAAGTAATACATGTGTAGAGTAATTTTTCTGCATCGCTTTGAGACAAGATGTGCCTGATATTTTAAATGTTATGTAGGTAAAAAAATGCAGTCCTTGAGATTTGTTTTACGTGGGAGTTAAAGGACAAGTCCTGATCAAAGATGACGCAGAGATTCTTTATGGTGGTGTTGGATGCCTGGGCAATGCCATCGACAGAAACTATATAATTAGATTTCTGTGTTCTTGGCCTCGTAAAATAACTTTTTTTTAGTTTTGTCTGAGTTTAACATCAGAAAGTTGCAGGTCATCCATGTTTTATGACTTTAAGACATGCTTAAAGTTTATCGAGCTGGTTGGTTTAATTTGGTTTTATTGATAGATATAATTGAGTATCATCTGCATAGCAATGAAAGTTTATGGAGTGTTTTCTGATAATATTGCCAAAAGGGAAAATATATAAGGTCAATAAAATTGGTCCAAGCACAGAACCTTGTGGAACTCCGTGATTAACGTTGGTGGTCATTGAGGCTTCATCGTTTACAAATACAAATTGAGATGGATCTGATAAATAGGATTTAAACCAACTTAGTGCGGTACCTGAAATGCCAATCGACTGATCCAGTCTCTGTAATAGGATGTCATGATCAATGGTGTATACATAGATAGTACAGAGATGAGACCAATTAGGAGGTCATTTGTAATTTTCACCAGTGCTGTCTCTGCTGTGGTGTTTTCTAAATCCTGACTGAAACTCCTCAAATAAACTATTCTGATGTAGGAAGTCGCACAACTGATTTGCGACTACTTTCTCAAGGATCTTAGAGAGGAAGGGAAGGTTAGAGATTGGTCTGTAGTTAGCCAACACCTCTGGATTAAGAGTGGGCTTTTTCAGGAGAGGTTTAATTACAGCTACTTTGAAGGAATGTGGAACATGCCCTGTTAGCAAAGGGGAGCATTTCAGGGTTAAGTGTCTTGCTCAAGGACACATCAACTAGGGCAGTGATCGAACCGCCGATCCTCTGAATGAAAGACGGACCTGCTAACCACTGACCCACAGTCGCCCAGGAAAGATCAGTACTGGTTGATGGCAGGAGATTATTAATCTTATCTCTAATAGTTAGCATCTTATCATTGAAGATGTTTATGAAGTCATTACTACTGATATATGTGTAGACATACAATAAATATATAAATAAAGGCAACACAACTAAAATCAATTGAAGATATATTCAGCGGCAAACATTTTTTGTAATAAAGTGTGAATACAGGGGTTGAATAAGAGATTAAACCAAGTATTATCTTACAACATATTTCAGTTTGCATTAATGGAGAAGGAAAACATGTAGTACATCTGGCAATGTCAGCTTTGTCCTTTTTAGAAACATATGTTACTGTTTATGATTGGATTACAATGTAAGCCCTCCCTTTTCCAGTGTGTCAGAGAACTTTAATAATTTAGCCCTGTGATTCCTTTAATGATGGACAATACAGTGACCGTGACATTCATTTGGGATTATTACGACATAGTAACACTAAACCACTCATTAAAATGGCAGACAGTAAATATGGGGCACTGTGCAGTAAATAGGGAGTGATGAAAGACACAGCCAATATGAAGCGGTGTTGACTGACAGCATGTAAGTCTGATGCCTGCTATTGGCTGTAATGTATACTGTAATGAAGCAGCCTAAGACATTGTATCTAGCAATCCATTTTATTGAAAATGATAAAACCTGAAAACAAGTAAAGGCATACAATAAATTTGGATTTAGACTTCCACATTGGGGCGCCAGCAGCAACAGAGGGTAGCCATGATTTTACTAAAGAATTTCCTTATTGTCATTCTTTCAGGGCAACCAGTTGAGGCTGAGGCTGCACCAGTATAGTCTGTTGGTTTTGCTCCATCAGAAGACCAGAATACCAGATCTTTATCACAGGAGTTGGGAGGTAGTCCTCCATCAGAAGACCAGGTAGTTGAATCTGATTCATAGGCATAGGGAAGCAGTCCTCCATCAGGAGACCAGGTAGCTGGATCTGATTCATAGGCATAGGGAAGCAGTCCTCCACCTGAAGACCAGGAAGCTGGATCTGATTCATAGGCATAGGGAAGCAGTCCTCCATCAGAAGACCAGGTAGCTGGATCTGATTCATAGGCATAGGGAAGCAGTCCTCCATCAGAAGACCAGGTAGCTGGATCTGATTCATAGGCATAGGGAAGCAGTCCTCCATCAGAAGACCAGGTAGCTGGATCTGATTCATAGGCATAGGGAAGCAGTCCTCCATCAGGAGACCAGGTAGCTGGATCTGATTCATAGGCATAGGGAAGCAGTCCTCCATCAGAAGACCAGGTAGCTGGATCTGATTCATAGGCATAGGGAAGCAGTCCTCCATCAGAAGACCAGGTAGCTGGATCTGATTCATAGGCATAGGGAAGCAGTCCTCCATCAGAAGACCAGGTAGCTGGATCTGATTCATAGGCATAGGGAAGCAGTCCTCCACCTGAAGACCAGGTAGCTAGATCTTCATAATAGGTGTCGGGAGATAGTCCTCCCTCGGAAGACCAGGTAGCTGGATCTGATTCATAGGAGTAGGGAAGTAGTCCTCCGTCAGGAGACCAGATAGCTGGATCTTTATGATAGGTGGTGGGAGGTAGTCCTTCACCAGTAGATACGATAGCTGGATCTTTATGATAGGTGGGGGGAGGTAGTCCTTCACCAGTAGATACGATAGCTGGATCTTTATGATAGGTGGAGGGTGGTAGTCCTTCACCAGTAGATACGATAGCTGGATCCTTATGATAGGTGGAGGGAGGTAGTCCTTGACAAGGAGAGGTGTTCACCCGGTCTGCTGAGGCCTCCATTGGGCAGACGCTAATCATAGATCCTGAGGGGTTAATAAGTGCTTTTTAAATAATTATGGTAAATGCTAATGTTTTGGGGTCCTCAGTCAAAAGCAACAAATCAATGTCCACAGTGTGATGAACCTTCAAGCTTGAATCACAATCAGAACGTATTAATGTCTTTCTACAAATGATGCTTGTCTCAAAAGTGTGTGTTTCTCTCTCAGTGCTAAAGAAGAAATGACCAAATACCACCTATTTCTAGAACTTCAGCCCTAATGACTTCATTTAGAACTCACTGCATTCCGTTTAGAACTCACTGCATTCCGTTTACAGCAGCTACATGCTGAACAACATGTGTTTATTCATGCGATCTCCTAAATATATCAGTTGATATGGGGAATACAAATGTTTTCCTGCACTTTGTTAGATTTGACCGATTATTTGGCAAACATGTGTGTGTGAAAAATGAATAATAATGAAATGTTATCAGCACACATTTATTTGCTATTGCCACCTTTTATTTAAAGGTCACTATTCCCTATTATTTGATCATGTCCAGCCCATATCATATCCCATTAACATTCCATGGGGCAGCTGGTGTGTTACAGGAGCACGGGAACTGCTCTTTCCTGGGACGACGCGTGCATGGTTTTGGTCTGTCTCTGGTTTTCATCCACTTTATTTGTTTTGATGCATATATGACTACTCACTTCATACATTCACATCGTCAGTGTAAACAGACTCTGGATCAGAGTAAGTAGTAACTGATACTGATTGGAAACAGCTAACATGTGTGCTAATCTGGCCAAGAGTCAGAGGCAGTGGGGTCCCGCACCATCACAGTGCAGTTTATTCTGCAGCCCAACAGAGGGCACTCCATCACCACAAATGGCCACTATAAGACTAAATATAACAAAATGGGGATATCATCATCATATATCATCAATATATTAGTAGTATGTCATGAAAGGGTCCCAGCTCCTTATCTTGGTGAGAAATGTGTTTGTCCACCCAACTGAGGAGAAAACTTTGGAAGAGTGTTTAGATTGGTTAGCTCGACAGGGAGCCGGGGAATTATTGTTTTATGAATAGTGTGATGTTTTACTTTCTTTAGTACCGCTCCATCCTCATAAACGTGAAATCTCAGGACCATCTGAAGGGGATAATTGTAATAATATATTTATGGCATCTTACGCTATGATTATTTTATGAGATACTTCACACTTCTAGAGCATTCTTTATCGTAACAATTTGTATTTTCACTTGTTATATCTTTTATATGAAGTTTTTATGGCATATGATTACATGTTTTACAACATTTGATATGGTCTATTATACCATGTTTCATTTCATCATGTACATTGACTTTTTATGGCATTTTTTGAATTTTGAATGAAAAAGATATACTATATATGACTAAAACTACTACTTCTAACGCTGTGACAACAGCTTTTATACCAACTACTACAATATTTGTTCCACTTGAAGGTTTGATGTTACATGTTTGTTACATGTTTGTTACATGTTGTTACATGTTTGTTCCATGCGCTCGAGTTCTCGTCTCCTCCAGGTCCTTCAAGTCCTCTTGATCCTTCAGCAGACACGACTCACTAAACAACATTAAACCAACATTCACTAAACATGGAAAGTGTCTCCTGCTCCAACAACAAACCACTTTATAAACGGACTTGTTGCATCAAGATCGATCAGAACCTTGTACAACAGAAACGTAGGTCGGTATATTGGGTCATATATTGATCGTCTGATCGTGTAATCACAATGAGCATTATGTAATGATAACGCTTCCCTTTTTTCCCTTTGAAAGTTTGTTTTTGTTTTTCTGTTTTTCCTGTTTCGATGTGAGGTCCTGGGACAGGGATGTCGTATGTGTACAGATTGTAAAGCCCTCATTCGGTAACAAAGTCAACAAATAGAAGAAAGAAATTAAATACAAGTTTTTACATTTTACATTTTTACATCTACTATTAATCAAAAATGCAAAATTAACAAGTAATTCTTTATATTTTGTAATGACATTTTTTACAGCATACCTTTATAGTATATAATATATTTCATGACATTTTTATGACATACTATATTATTATTTCTTTTGGCATATGACTTTTGGCTCCATCACAGGATTATGACACACCTGTCTCCGGGGAGATTCGGCCAAACCATGACCCCTCCTCTTTTTCGTCAAGAGAGTTGCCATCCACATACATCCTGAGCAGTTTGAGGACAATTCTTTCTCGTGCGCCTCAAGCACAAACCATCTCTTCTGACATAAAATATTATTTCCTGAAATATTGCCTGAAATCTTGCGCCTGTAGTCCCAAAACAACCACAGAGCTGTCACTGGAGGCCTTTACCTAAACTGCTCATCCAGGAAGCTCTCCTTCTACGATGCAGACGACATGACACGTATTCACTCTCTGAGGTCTGGTCCCATGTCCACGCCACTGTCAGCATACTTTAGAGTCACAGCAGCTGATCGTAACCCTCTGACAGCGTGCTGGTACTGAGGACGAGAAACATCCCATAATAAGTGTCAGCTTTTTAGGAGCAGCAAATACCCAGAATGAGGCCGGTTCAAAGTGAATGTTATGCATTATCTGTGATTCAGTGTTCTGAGGTTTCCTCTGCTGTGTGTCTGACATGTCATGTCTCTCTGTCGCCACTAGAGGGCGGTGCTGTCACGTGACCTCCTGTGTATGAGGCCGGTGAACAGCAGTCTCAGTTTTTAATTAATACTAAAATTGCTCAATAAAACTGAATTGGCTGAAAATATGTCAGATTTTACTTTTTATTTAATTAATTAATTTGTGTTGGACATTTTCTCTCACAGAGACAGACACTGAGAAACATCCTCCAAAGAGAACTCTGCAGCGTCTTTCCTCTCCTAGCTGCTGAATGGAGAAGTAAGAGTGTACACAGACAACTGGAACACTGAAAGTGCCAAGACACCGACGAAAACACACAAGCAAATAAATGTGACAGAAAACACGAGGGAAAGAGAGAAAAGTACAACAAAGAATGACGCTTGGAAGAGTGAACATTCAGAATGAAACAGGAAACACCGAAAATCAACGGATGAAACAAGGCAAACACATAACCCAGGGATAATGTGAGCAACCTAAAATCTGAATCTCTTAAATGTTCAGTCTTAAGAAAAAGTCATGGGCCTCTAACGGAGACCCTGACAGTTCCCCGTATATATATATATATATATATATATATATATATATATATATATATATATATATATATATATATATTTTTTTTTGATTGCTTTGTTTAAGGGGGGGGGAGGCTGCACGGTGGTGTAGTGGCTAGCACTGTCGCCTCACAGCAAGAGGGCCGTGGGTTCAATTCCCGGTCGGAGCGGTCCTTCTGTGTGGAGTTTGCATGTTCTCCCCGTGGCAGCGTGGGTTCTCTCCGGGCTCTCCGGCTTCCTCCCACAGTCCAAAGACATGCTGCAGGTTAATTGATCTCTAAATTGCCCATAGGTGTGAATGGTTGTATGTCCCTACATGTGCCCTCGATGGACTGGCGGCCTGTCCAGGGTGTCCCCTGCCTTTGCCCTATGTCAGCTGGGATAGGCTCCAGCACCCCCGCGACCCTAATGAGGATAAGCGGTATTGAAAATGGATGGATGGATGGATGGATGTTTAAGGGGGGATTTAGAGAACATGATCTGTAAGACACATTTTGATCTCTAGAAATACTTTGTTGAAGTACTTCTACCATAACTAGAAAAACAATGAATGTTGAAGGTCAACCACAATATCTTTTCACTGTGACCTCCCTCGTCTCAGAACATGTTCAATTCACGTTCACGATAAATGTTTCTCCATTCACCAGTTTTTAAGCACATTTCTAATTTGCTCATTAAAAGCTGAAGAGGAAATGGCAGAAATACCAAAAAAAGTTGAAAAATTAAAAAATATATATTTGTATGCTCAGCTGATGTGGAACAGTTTGTTTATGGATAACAAACATAATATGACAAAGTGCAACAGACGACAGGTGTCCTACATAAAACATTTTTAATTAGTTTGAGGTTTGACTGAAGCTGTTTTCAACCGTTTTTTCAGATTTTTCATGTGGTTAAAAAGAAAAGTTGTAACCACTATAAGTAACACATATTTTTGTGATTAACATACTGCATTTAATCTTTGCAACTGGATGACTTTAATACACCTGTTTGTGCCCAATGTGGACATTCAGTTCAAATGTGCACTTCATTTAGCTTAACAAATGGACTAATACATACTTGAACCTTCTACCTCTCCCTCTCCTCTTGTCCTGACTTCCTCGTTGGTTCCTTGTCATGTTGTGTCCTTAAGGTGTCCTCTGTCTCTCCCAGTTTGAGGATGGTGCTCCCCCTTTAGTCCAAGACCTCATCCCCATAGAGGGATCCAAGGAGTCCTGAGACTGCTGAATGCTCAAAGCTGACTTACTCCTCTAACTCTAACAAGAGGGTTACAAACTCCAGAAACTGCTTTTGATCATATCCTGAAGCGGCCACGCCCCTTTCCCCTCCCACTGTAGGCGGACGCAGTTCACCGGTCAGCAGCCAGGGGGCAGCAGGTCACAGTGTCCAAGGCAGTCCCGTCTGTGTGCCAAACACGTCCACACATCCATGGTGGCTCCATCTTCTCAAATGTGAGTGACTTACCGAACATTCACACAACATGTTGGGGGAAAAGAAGCTATTTGAGGATCCATAACTAATTATGACAGTTTATAAACTGTCCATCAGGTTTGTGTATGAAAATCTCAACAGCAGAGTAACTCTGAGTTATAGTGGAGAAGAAGTATAAAGTAGCATACAAATAGATGTATTAAAGTAAAGTACAAGTACCTCCAAACTGTAGGTAAATAGAGTACTTAAGTAAATGTTACAGTCCTCCCATGCAAAAAATAGAGGTATACTTATGGGCTTTATTATATTTATTTAATATAAATGTGCTTGTGAAGGTATGAAGGGAAAACTATGTGATTAAAGGAGAGAAAAAACACACACAATGGTCGTAATAATAGGAAGAGATGGCAACTTGGCTTCCTGTGGAGTTACACAAAGGAATCTGCAGCATATCCTAAAGTCTGCGGCCGGGTTTAGAAATCGCATACTAACATATTCAAGTATATATTCACTATGAGCATATGAAGGAAAGAATGAGAAGGCAACACATTGTATGTCGATTATGTGGACAAGAGAAATGGATGGGTGCATCAGTGAGTTACTGCCCCACAATGCATTGTGTCTGAGGGCCTCGGGACCGGGGCCGTCGCTTGGCTAAAGGCTCTTAAAGTGTGTCACTAAGTTTGAATATGTTTTCGTGCAAGACAGGAAGTGCTGCCGCTGGCGAGTTGCCGTGCGACCGGCCGTAATGTCACCTGAGATTTTGTAGACACATGGATTTCCATATGCGGTAAGTATGACCAAATAAAACCCTGGACTAAATGTCTTTCGACGTGTTCGCAGCTGTGACAGAGACCTTGAGACCGGATGAGTCATGTGATACGTCTTGCTTGAGCATAGGTCTGTGTGACATCCTACTTAATCGTTCTTAGGCAGTAATGTAAATACTGATGTATATTTACTCTGCATTATTTCATTTCAGAAACGTATATCTCCTTCCAACACTATTGTACAACATTTAACCACGACTAGCTCTAAATCCACTAAACCAGCGTGAGAATGAAACCAAATCTGAAACCACTGCATGAGAGTCTACGGAGTGGAGACGGATAGCTGCCGGACCCTGGTCAGAGCTGGATTGGCCATTCTGCCTTCCAGGGGCGGGACTTAGCGAAGGGTCAATTTCCATCTGGCGGTGTTCGTTGTCTGCATCTCTTCTGCAGGTTATTCTGTCAATATAATACAGACATATAGAAATAAAAGACAGACGGCCAAGAAGGAAATGAACATGGACATAAAAAAGAAGAAGAAAGGAAACTAAATAAATACACACAGAACTCTTCTGTCAACTCAACCCCGTCTCTGTGGAATCAGCACCGGCGCAAGCCCACTCCCTTTTTACGTCACCACAACAAACGGCACGTGAATTCAGCCAACCTGAGGACCCTCTCGATTGCCCCTAGGTGTGACTGGTTGTCTGTATAAATGTGTCATGCGGTAGACTGGCGACCTTTCCAGGGTAGACCCTGCCTTTCTGGGTTCGTCTCCAGCGCCCCGCGACCCTAATTAGAAAAAAAAAACCAGCCTGACTACCATCCAAACTCCATCCTCATTTGAGCACCTGCCATTCAAACCCTCTGGTCCTAAACCCCTGGTCATTTCAATGATCTACCGGCCCCCCAAACCCAACCTCATACCTTCCTCTCCGACCTATCTGAGTTCCTGATCCAGGTCTGCTCTGGCCCACCTTCCATCCTGCTGCTCGGTGACTTCAACATCCACATCGACTCCTCTGACTGTAAAACAGCCACAGAATTGATGGACATGCTCGGATGCTTTAACTTCACCCGGCCCATCAACCACGGCCACACCCTGGACCTGGTGTGCTCCACAGGACTCACCATCAATCACCTCTCTGGCTCTGACCTCACCATCTCCGACCACCTCGCCATCCTCATGGACATTGACATCCCCATCTCAGAATCTCTGTAATATCAAGTCCATCTGCCATCACTGTCAGCTTGTCTCCACCCTCCAGCCCTTGTTTAGCCCCTCCCCCACAGACCTGGTCAACCTCTACAATAACACTGTTCTCCTGCCTCGATCAGCTGGCCCCTCACAACAAGAACTGTCTCTTTCACCCACACTGCTGCATGGTTCACACCTGAACTCCGCCTCATGAAATCTCCAACTAAACCGGACTCACACCCTGGCTGACAAGGAATACTTACAGCATTAACCTGGCTCTCAATACTGCACGCTCCACCTACTACGCTGGCACCATCCACTCTGGTTCCGCCAACCCAAAGGGGGGGGGGGCTTTTCCATTGCTGCCCCTCCCTCTGGAACTCTCGCCCCCATCACTTCAGACATTCTCACTCGCCACTTTCAAAACAGCACTAAAAACTCATTTATTTAAATCTGCTTTCAACATGTGATGCTAGTTTTGGTTTTGTTTCTTACTCCCATGTCATCTCTCTTGTTTATATTGTTGTTGCTTCTATTGTTTGTACCTTGAAAAGCGCAATGCAAATAAAATATATTATTAATATTATTATACAGTAAGCAAAAGACATTGTCATTGCCAGTGATTGCTTTATATTTTAATGCAGGTAAATGCACACATATAGTGGAAATAACTTAATTAATAAATATATCAGGTTATTTGTTTAGTGATAATAAATAAATGAATAAACTTTTTAAAACTATGTTGTCGCAGCAGATTTTTAATGATAAGATCCCTTGCTGGTGATGTGATGGAGAAAACAGAAAAGAAAGCGTGTGCACACTTCTTTTCCTCCCTCTCAGTGCTCCACGCCGTCGTGCTGAACATAAAACCCACAGAGGACGACACTTTTATTCGAGGTCTGAAAGCGCGGGGTTCCCGCTAATGGAAATGTATGCTACTTTTACAGCCAGCTGCTGATGACAGACTTGTTTAAGTCATCAGATTTGAAAAAAAATACAAAAAATAAAATAAGAAAAGCCACGAAGCCATAAAAATATGCAAGCGGTAAAGAGTGATGACTTGAATGGAGCTGCGAAGTCAGGAGAAAAAAAAACACAACAAAAGGAGGAGCCCGACGAGGCTGCAGGCCTTCTGTTTCATACAGACCAATAAAAAACGCCCTCAAAGGCTCACCTTGTGCATTAACGTGGATGCATGTGTGTGTACGGTAAGTGTGTGTGTGTGTGTGTATGTGTGTGTGCGTGTGAGCACTGGTCTCATTGTACCTGGAAGTCCGCAGTAAGCTACTTCATTGGCCCCGTAAGAAAGTGCTGCCTGGTTAACCATGATTAATACCTACCGAATACTTATCTGCGGTTCGGGCTGCGAGGCGCCGCGTCTACTGTTGTGAACCGGCGTCATATCTTCATTAATCAAAGCGGGAGCTGCTGTCTAGTTAGCATTCATCATGGGCTATGTTATGATATTCAGATCATTCAGTGTGTGGGGAAGCGTGTGGTGAGCTGGCCCCGGACAGAGGGGGGGAGGGGTGAACTGGGCCGAGGAGATCAATGCATGCGGGGAAAGGCTGTTCTCAGCAGTACGGGGGTTCGGAGCTCAGTAATCGAGTCTTTCTCTGCACAATTAATGAGGGGGCTTTTCACGCCGTGCGGGCTGCGGAGGGCTGTCGACATCCGCCCAACAAACGGAGACGGGACGGTGATGTGGGGGCCGGGGACAAAGACCGCAGAGGAGCGTGCGGTCCGCTTACGGACAAAAGCACACACACACACACACAGACACACACTCACAAACACACACACACTCATCTCATGTGTTTTTTTGGGGGGCGCGAGCGGAAACAGCTTTCAGCAAAAAAAATGCTCTGATAACTCCAAATCTGCCAAGCCGGCATATTCTCGCACCGATGCGTGAAGCAATGCAGCTTGTTCAGTGGCGCTAAGCTTCAAACTGGCGCTTTACGTTCCCGCGGCGTCCGTTTTGCACGAGTCAATGACGGCGTGTCGTTGCACGCTCGGTACATGCACAGTGTCTTTGAAAATGAAAAACAACTCTTATGACTACCGACTCACGTGTGACGCAAGTGACGAATAACTGTCAACTTTTTAGTTTTAGTTTCTCGCGGGACGCGGAACACAACGGTCTCCTGGACAGCTGCCTCCATGCGACTAATGGAAGTGTAAACAATGAGGAACACGCGGAAGAGGAAGTCTCGGGTATCTGCCGGCTAAACCGGAACCCCAGAAATACAGCTCCTGGCCCCCCGGAGGCTCTTCTGTTGTCAGACAGATGGCTGATGGGTTTCCGAGATCGATCTGCCCGCAACGCCGTGAGTGTCGGTGTCAAGATGCCGAGGAGCGGTGGGCAAGCGGCACCATTTGACACATTGTGAGGGAGCACAATGTGGCCAAGCACCAAGCAGCAGACAGGCACAGTGAGCGCTTAGCTGGTGGACTTTAGCCGCATTTAGCCGCCAAAGAGCCTGACATTTCCCTCAGGAGTTGGAGGAGACCAAACACGGAGCGAACAGGAGAGTCGCTATTGGAATACGCTTCATCAGGCGGCCAGAATAACACTTTAAAATGAATGTCTTTCCGGATGTGTAACAGGGCAACTGTTTATTCAATACATCAACTCAAATGGTGGTGTCTTGTGTTTACACGTCATCTCTGCTGCTGCCAAGTGGCCAAAGGAATCAGTTATTGACCGTTTATCAGAAAAATTTTTCCATAATGTTATCGATATAACAAACGATAACTTAACGCTGAATTTAAGTGCATTTTTCTTTTATTATTGCCATTTTTTTCATGAAGGAGCATCTTGAATGCTGGACTTGACATATTTATTTAGTAAAGGATCTGAATATTTCATAAACACACACAACCACACACACACACACACACACATACTTTCTAGTAATCAGTCATCACAGTGCTGCTTCAAACTCTCTTTACTGCTACAGCTATATTGTAACAGTCGGAAGATCACTCAGGTTATTGCTCCATCTGAATAAAGAGCAGATGGGGGGGTGGGGGGGGGGACTTTACAATATTTCTTTATGAGAAGCATGCACTCATGTGCATTACACGGCGTGGATGATGTGCCGCGTAAAAGCGAAGGGATTGCTTACAGTTGAGTGATGTAATGCTCCACAAATAATCCTGTTTAGGCCCGGTGGATATCTGTCTCAGGCATCCATCTGCTTTATTGAGCAGTGAGCATTGAGCTATTGAGTTATATAATATTTACAGGATTAAAAGTGAGGAGCAATATGATTTAGAGGCAAGAAGAAAAAGTCCCGTTTACTGGACGACTTCTCGTCTTGGTCCTGACTGCAGTGTGTGTGTGTGTGTGTGTGTGTGTGTGTGTGATGTCTCAGCAACGCTCTGGGGTCCTGCTCCCCGTTGGGCACCAGAGGGCCCACGCCGCCCTCTCCACGGTCCGTCAGCCCCACTGGTATTAGTTGTCTCCCTGAAAATGCTCAATGATTTCTCCCTGTTCTTCATAATTAAAGGGCTATTCCTCAGAGGAGATGGCAGGATGCAGTATGTATTGGTGCAGGTTGTTTGTAGCACTGCTGAACACACTTCTGACTGGGGGGTAAGTATTATTACTTTTACATTGATCTCTGTGACAGATAACTGCTATTCCACGATATAATTGCAAATGGGGGAGGGAACCGGAGACAATAAGCTGAGCTGGTTGTGGCTTCGGGAAACATAGAGCTCAATGTACAAAAGGATGAACAGGCCTTAAAGGAAGAAACTTCTTTGTCTGCTTCTGATTGATATGATCTCTTCTACACGAGGTGATGCGTACTGAAAAACTACCACACTGATATTTGTTTAAGTCCTGAGATAAGGATAATGTGAAGAAAGTGTATTATAAGTACAGTTATGATCAAAAAAAATTAAGTGGCCCAGATGTTGCCATAAAAAACAAGATCACCGTCTTGCTTGTGGTTCTTAGAGACGTTAAGATGTTGGAGAAATCATACCTAGAAATTAATGAAAGAAAAACTAAGTAAGTAAGCAAGTAAGTAAAGTAAAGAGTAAGAACCAAAGACCACAGAGCCACATTATACCAATCACTATTGCATGTACTACTTGGGCAACAACAACACTTTTTATGCATTTGTCTCCATTTAAGCAAAATTCCTGATGTAAATTTTCTGAAAAATAATAAGATATGAAATAAACCTGAATGTTGGGGAAAGATGAATATAAAATCCAATACATTGCTTGTGTTCCAGGTCACCTCAGCCTCGGCTGCAGCCCACAAAAGAAAGGCCACAAAAAGGAAGACGTTGGAGTTGGATCTTCTTCCTGTTCGTTCTCCCTGAACGAGACACTCATTACGAGCGTCGATAAAAAGAGCGCGAGGAGGCTTTCCTGAAATGTAAAATGTAAAAGCTATTTGACAGCCGAGTATCGGACTGATGGATCAGAGGTTTAACGCGCTTTATTGTCAGGGACGGTGCGATCTGGCAACGGACCCCTAATGAAGACATCCTGGGACGAGTCCACAGAGACGGAGCCCGTAGAGGGGACATTGATCAGAGCCACCAGACTGAAGAGACACATTACTGGGACTGGGGGAAGAGAGGATAGGATGGAGGAATTCAATTGCTTGATTAAGGCCGATGGCTTCATTCAGTTTGTACAATATCTGTGCGTGTGATCTGCCCCCCCCCCCCCCCCCACACACACCTCTCTCTGTCTCGTTCTGTGTGTGTGTGTGTGTGTGTGTGTGTGTCTGTGTGTGCGACAGGAAGGCGGAGGTTATCCCTAAACTTATTAGAGCAGGTGCAGTGCATTGAAAATCCATTCAGTGTTGCTGTCACAGCGATTCATTAATGCTTTTATTGCCAGTATTTAAATAAACAAAAAATATTTGTTAAAATAATGTACCTAAATAAATAAATTTAGAAAATTAGATTGCCAAAGACATTCACATCGGCTCACTTGGTTGCACGGTCTCTCAATGTCTCCCCCACACGCACACACACGCACACACACACCCGCACACGCACACACGCACACACACGCACACACACACCCGCACACACACACGCACACACACGCACACACACACACACGCACACACACGCACACACACACACACACAGATGCACACACACACGCACGCACGCACACACACGCACACACACACACACACACACACACACACACCCCTACTCACACACACACCACACACACACACTCACAGTAAAACCCTGTGTTGCGTGACCGTGCAATGGTCTCTGCGCTGGCAGCAGAGAGCTGATTGTTATTGTGCTGAGTGGAGCGATCTTGGGTTTGGGGACCTTGGTATTCATCAGACACTCGCACACATTTACACCGCGGTAGCCCCGCGGCTCGGCACGGCCCGGCCCGCTTTAATTATTACACGGCCGGCTAATCAATAGCAAAGAGGCTAATCCTATTTCATCCCTTCATATTCACTTACGCCGGTGTCAGATTTAAACTACCTGCGCCGAGAATCCCATCATCTTGTATACTACTGCGTGTGTGTGTGTGTGTGTGTGAGAGTATTTTTTTGCATATGCACGTGTTCTGCTGCTGGTGTGCATAATAGCAGTCAGTGCTTCCTGAATAAGAAAATAACCGTAAGAAGTCACTTTTTTATTTTAACTCACACTGTTTCGCATTCATAAGCAGTAAATAAACACTTAACACATGGTTTATAACACACTATATAATGCAGTTATAAGACAATATGAGGACATCTCTAAGAATTGATTCATGTATTTTTCAACAACTGTAACCCTTCCTGAGCATTAACGTAAACAGATAATAATTCATTATTAAACAGTAACTTTGTTACTTTTCAACCTGCACCATATATTTCCCTGTTTCAGGGAACCGGATCAGATAAAGGGAAAGAAGCCGGGTTCCTTCCATCATATGCTCAGCTCTCAGTGTTAGAATCAGATAAAGGAACGGTTACCAAGTGTGTTACACATTCAAGGGATTTGGTTTGGTGATTGGTGCCTAGAAATAGTGCATTAGCTAAAGACATCATTTAAAAATAGATAATGATATATGAAAATGTACAATCAAATATGATAAACAAGCGTCAAGTAGAGTTGTAGAATTGTGTAAAGGTGTGTAATTGTAAGTAATTGTCCTGGGGAGGTGAGACTCAGAGTCAGTGGGGTCCTGGTCTTTGTTGATGAACCCGACTGAAGATGGGAAGAAAGTGTTCTTGAGGCGTGAGGTCTTGGTCCTGATGGACCGCAGCCTCCAGCCAGAGGGAAGGGCCTCCAACACGTTGTGTCCAGGGTGAGAGCGGTCGGCTACAATCTGACCCGCTTCAGGGTCCTGGAGGTGAACAAGTCTTGGAGGGACGGCAGACTGCAGCCAATCCTCCTCTCAGCAGAGCGGATGATGCGTACCAGAGGACTCAATGAAGGAGGAGCAGAGGACTCAATGGAGGAGGACCAGAGGACTCAATGAAGGAGGAGCAGAGGACTCAATGGAGGAGGACCAGAGGACTCAATGAAGGAGGAGCAGAGGACTCAATGAAGGAGGAGCAGAGGACTCAATGGAGGAGGAGCAGAGGACTCAATGAAGGAGGAGCAGAGGACTCAATGAAGGAGGACCAGAGGACTCAATGATGGAGGAGCAGAGGACTCAATGAAGGAGGAGCAGAGGACTCAATGATGGAGGAGCAGAGGACTCAATGAAGGAGGAGCAGAGGACTCAATGAAGGAGGACCAGAGGACTCAATGAAGGAGGAGCAGAGGACTCAATGAAGGAGGAGCAGGAGGAGCAGAGGACTCAATGAAGGAGGAGCAGAGGACTCAATGATGGAGGAGCAGAGGACTCAATGAAGGAGGAGCAGAGGACTCAATGAAGGAGGAGCAGAGGACTCAATGAAGGAGGAGCAGAGGACTCAATGATGGAGGAGCAGAGGACTCAATGAAGGAGGAGCAGAGGACTCAATGATGGAGGAGCAGAGGACTCAATGAAGGAGGAGCAGAGGACTCAATGAAGGAGGACCAGAGGACTCAATGAAGGAGGAGCAGAGGACTCAATGATGGAGGAGCAGAGGACTCAATGAAGGAGGAGCAGAGGACTCAATGATGGAGGAGCAGAGGACTCAATGAAGGAGGAGCAGAGGACTCAATGAAGGAGGAGCAGAGGACTCAATGATGGAGGAGCAGAGGACTCAATGAAGGAGGAGCAGAGGACTCAATGATGGAGGAGCAGAGGACTCAATGAAGGAGGAGCAGAGGTCTCAATGATGGAGGAGCAGAGGACTCAATGAAGGAGGAGCAGAGGACTCAATGAAGGAGGACCAGAGGACTCAATGAAGGAGGAGCAGAGGACTCAATGATGGAGGAGCAGAGGACTCAATGATGGAGGAGCAGAGGACTCAATGAAGGAGGAGCAGAGGACTCACTGATGGAGGAGCAGAGGACTCAATGAAGGAGGAGCAGAGGACTCAATGATGGAGGAGCAGAGGACTCAATGATGGAGGAGCAGAGGACTCAATGAAGGAGGAGCAGAGGACTCAATGAAGGAGGAGCAGAGGACTCAATGGAGGAGGAGCAGAGAACTCAATGGAGGAGGAGCAGAGGACTCAATAAAGGAGGAGCAGAGGACTCAATGAAGGAGGAGCAGAGGACTCAATGATGGAGGAGCAGAGGACTCAATGAAGGAGGAGCAGAGGACTCAATGATGGAGGAGCAGAGGACTCAATGAAGGAGGAGCAGAGGACTCAATGATGGAGGAGCAGAGGACTCAATGAAGGAGGAGCAGAGGTCTCAATGATGGAGGAGCAGAGGACTCAATGAAGGAGGAGCAGAGGACTCAATGAAGGAGGACCAGAGGACTCAATGAAGGAGGAGCAGAGGACTCAATGATGGAGGAGCAGAGGACTCAATGATGGAGGAGCAGAGGACTCAATGAAGGAGGAGCAGAGGACTCACTGATGGAGGAGCAGAGGACTCAATGAAGGAGGAGCAGAGGACTCAATGATGGAGGAGCAGAGGACTCAATGATGGAGGAGCAGAGGACTCAATGATGGAGGAGCAGAGGACTCAATAAAGGAGGAGCAGAGGACTCAATGAAGGAGGAGCAGAGGACTCAATGATGGAGGAGCAGAGGACTCAATGAAGGAGGAGCAGAGGACTCAATGAAGGAGGAGCAGAGGACTCAATGATGGAGGACCAGAGGACTCAATGATGGAGGAGCAGAGGACTCAATGATGGAGGAGCAGAGGACTCAATGATGGAGGACCAGAGGACTCAATGATGGAGGAGCAGAGGACTCAATGATGGAGGAGCAGAGGACTCAATGATGGAAGACCAGAGGACTCAATGAAGGAGGAGCAGAGGACTCAATGATGGAGGAGCAGAGGACTCAATGAAGGAGGAGCAGAGGACTCAATGATGGAGGAGCAGAGGACTCAATGAAGGAGGAGCAGAGGACTCAATGATGGAGGAGCAGAGGACTCAATGATGGAAGACCAGAGGACTCAATGAAGGAGGAGCAGAGGACTCAATGATGGAGGAGCAGAGGACTCAATGATGGCCGTGTAGAAGTGTAACATTGTCTTTGGCAGGTTGAGCCTGTCAGTGGACGTACATTGAGTCGATCCAAGTGATGACACTGCAGTCCCGTTTACCGGCGCCTGTCGCAGCGTTTTCCTTTAATAATGGACCAATCTCAAGAATTGTTGTCAGACATACAAATATGGGAAAAGTAGTTATTTACTATGTATTGAATACATTAAAACAAATGTAGAATCGTTTCATTCACACATATTAGATGCTGCTTAAAACTTTGTGTTTGACTTTCCAAGGTCAAGAAGGAAAAATAACTTTGGTATTTTGATAATTTCTTGGTGTTATCTATTGTATTTTTAGGCCATTTACTCGATATTACCTGACACAATTGTTTCCATTTTTCTGTCTTCCATCCATCCATCCATCCATTATCACCTCTTATCCGGGGTTGGGTCGCGGTGGCAGCAGGTTCAGCAGGCCGACCCAGGCCTCCCTCTCACCCGCAACACTTTCCAGCTCATTCTGGGGGATCCCGAGGCGTTCCAAGGCCAGCCGGGAGATATAATCCCTCCAGCGTGTCCTCGGTCTTCCCCGGGGCCTCCTACCAGTTGGACGTGCCCGGAAAACCTCTAATGGGAGGCGTCCAGGAGGCATCCTGACTAGATGCCCGAACCACCTCAGCTGACTCCTTTGGACACGAAGGAGCAGCGACTCGACTCCGAGCTCCCCCCTGATGTCCGAGCTCCTTACCCTATCTCTAAGGCTGAGCCCGGCCACCCTACGGAGGAAGCTCATTTCGGCCGCTTGTATCCGAGATCTCGTTCTTTCGGCCACGACCCAGAGTTCGTGACCATAGGTGAGGGTTGGAACGTAGACCGACCAGTAAATGGAGAGCTTTGCCTTTCGGCTCAGCTCCCTCTTCACCAAGACGGACCGGTACAGCGCCTGTTTTACTGCTGCAGCCGCACCGATCCGCCTGTCGATCTCCAGCTCCACCTTACCCTCACTCGTGAACAAGACCCCGAGATACTTGAACTCCTTCGCTTGGGGTAGGCAGTTTGTCCCCACCTGGAGGGAGCAATCCGCCGGTTTCCGGCAGAGCACCATGGCCTCAGATTTGGAGGTGCTAACTCTCATCCCTGCCGCTTCGCACTCGGCTGCAAAACGCCCCAGTGAATGCTGGAGGTCACGGTCCGAGGAGACAAACAGGACCACATCATCCGTAAACAGCAGAGAGGCGATCCCAAGACTCCCGAACCGGATCCTCTCCGCCCCCTGGCTGCGCCTAGATATCCTGTCCATGAAGGTCACGAACAGGACCGGTGATAAAGGGCAGCCCTGGCGGAGGCCAACACCCACCGGGAACGTGTCTGACTTATATTTGATCCACCTCATGAGGAGGTGGATCAAATATGGTACATTCCTTCATTCATATCTGGACAGAATGAATGTTATTGTTATGCGGTCCGATAAAACACAAATAATAACGGCCACAAAAATGACCGCACAATATCAAAAATTTATGAAAAAGCTGATTATTTCCTTTTGGTATGGGTGGTGGCGGTGGCTTTGAAAGATGAACTGATAACACTTAGTGTGATGAAAAGGCTTCAAGGGAAGTTATGAAGCACTCTTTCACAAATTCCCAGAAAGCAAAACGGGGAGAGAGGAAGAGAGCGGCGGGGCGATGAAGCAGTGATCTGGACCGCAGCCAACCGGTCTGACTCTTTAAGTGTTTCCAAGATTAGAAACCCGCTACTCACTTTTATCCCTCAGACTACTCATATCCTCTGGTTCATTTCCCTGCCATCACACACACACACACACACACACACACACACACACACACACACACACACACACACACACACACACACACACACACACACACACACACACACACACACACACACACACACACACAAAGGCCCTTTCTCCTTATGTTTCCACAAACCATACGTTAATATTAATGTGGACTTTAAGAAGAAAAACATTTCTATTTGGGAAAAGCAAGTGACGTATTACAACGAGCACACGCAGTGCAAGTGACGTGGTGGTGATGTGGTTAGTGAAAGTTACGTGGTTTAATAACCACGTATATATAAAGAGTTCAGAGCAAGTTGACTTTACATTTGTTACATAGTCCCATGTGAACCTGAAGTAAACATTGACTTTATTTGTTAGATAATCCCATGTGAACCTGAAGTAAACATTGACTTTATTTGTTACATAGTCCCATGTGAACCTGAAGTAAACATTGACTTTATTTGTTACATAGTCCCATGTGAACCTGAAGTAAACATTGACATTATTTGTTACATAATCCCATGTGAACCTGAAGTAAACATTGAGTTTATTTGTTACATAGTCCCATGTGAACCTGAAGTAAACATTGACTTTATTTGTTACATAGTCCCATGTGAACCTGAAGTAAACATTGACTTTATTTGTTACATAGTCCCATGTGAACCTGAAGTAAACATTGACTTTATTCGTTACATAATCCCATGTGAACCTGAAGTAAACATTGACTTTATTTGTTACATAGTCCCATGTGAACCTGAAGTAAACATTGACTTTATTCGTTACATAGTCCCATGTGAACCTGAAGTAAACATTGACTTTATTTGTTACATAGTCCCATGTGAACCTGAAGTAAACATTGACTTTATTTGTTACATAGTCCCATGTGAACCTGAAGTAAACATTGACTTTATTCGTTACATAGTCCCATGTGAACCTGAAGTAAACATTGACATTATTTGTTACATAATCCCATGTGAACCTGAAGTAAACATTGACTTTATTTGTTACATAATCCCATGTGAACCTGAAGTAAACATTGACTTTATTTGTTAGATAATCCCATGTGAACCTGAAGTAAACATTGACTTTATTTGTTACATAGTCCCATGTGAACCTGAAGTAAACATTGACTTTATTCGTTACATAGTCCCATGTGAACCTGAAGTAAACATTGACTTTATTTGTTACATAGTCCCATGTGAACCTGAAGTAAACATTGACTTTATTTGTTACATAGTCCCATGTGAACCTGAAGTAAACATTGACTTTATTCGTTACATAGTCCCATGTGAACCTGAAGTAAACATTGACTTTATTTGTTACATAGTCCCATGTGAACCTGAAGTAAACATTGACTTTATTTGTTACATAGTCCCATGTGAACCTGAAGTAAACATTGACTTTATTCGTTACATAGTCCCATGTGAACCTGAAGTAAACATTGACTTTATTTGTTACATAGTCAGATGTGAACCTGAAGAAAACATGAACAAACAATCTAATTCACCACCAGCGTGCCCATGTAAGACTCTGTCTTTGCGTATGTGACCTGCAGTCACCCAGTGGCGTGTGAAGCAGATAACAGCCCAACTGGCGGTTGAGGAATTAAAGATAGTGTTTAACCCTGAGGGCCTTTAAATAGACCACACTCATCACTGACCATATCTCCACTGACCTCTTTACACAGCGTGACCTCCGTTCTGTAAAAATCAACCCCACACCTCTTTGTCCACAAGGTGATAAGTGGAGACTGTCGGCTGCAAGTATACCATTAAATACCATGTATTTTATAGCAGAGGTTATTCAACTTTTCAGCCCGTGACCCACATAAGAAAATGATTGTCTGGCCCCAGGTCTCAAGCTCATTAAAATATATTGGTTTCCATGACATCGAGGGACCCACTGCCAGCTATAGGCCCGTGACCTGTTTTGGTTCCTGATGTAAAGTTTCAGAGATTAAGTTTAACGAGATTCTTGACTGGCTAATATTACAGCATACAGTATGTTATTGTGCTATAAGTTATGTTTTGTTTTATTGGATGTTTAGATCAGATCAGACTGAAGCAAGTTAGTGACTCAGAGTTTCACACACAGATGCTATTGACAGACAGCGAGAAGCAGATCCTTTACTTATATAAGCAAACAATACCACAGTGTAAGAATACAACACGGTTCCCACTTGAGTAAAAGGACACAAGTGTTACCAGAGGAATATACTTAAAGAATCTAAAGCAAGTAGTCAGTAAGTAGGCTACTCAATATGCAAAATGGACCCTTAAAGTGTTTAACTGTGGAGCCGTCAAAGTCCCAAAAGACACAAGATGATCATTTGTGCATTCAAGTTATTAAGTGAACATGATTATAACTTTTTTAAAGTATAGCAAGTAAAAACAATAATAATTGGGACTACAGGGGCTCTTGTTAAGGTGCAATTTGCATCATGATGACCTCCCGCTGAACCCAGCAGAGCTGAGTAGTGTTCACTGAAAACACCTGTGAGGGGCTTGTGGTGCCTTTAATCTATAACAATGTATCATATTTAATAAGTTAATCAAAGTTCAAATCAAAGCCTCTCGTAATTATAGCTGTTAACATACAGGTAGGGAAGTAAAAAGTACAATATTTACCCCTGAAATGTAGTACAGAAGTAGAAAGTACTATGAATTGGATATACTTAAGCATGTCCCATGTGAAGATGGCAGGTTTGAAAAGTATTGCAAACAAATGTATGTGTATGTGTCTGGGATCTCATTTCAAAGTGTCAATTTGTGTTATGTTTGACTGTTAAATCCACCAAATATTGGTTCTTCAGTTGTTCCGCAGTGACTTTGAGTATAATGTTCCGGCAATCATTACAGAAGGGGACGGGCGCCGAGCTATTGAGTGCTGCATAATTTATTAGATTTCCTAGAGGGTGATTATTTCAGATTGAAATAGATGTGATCCTGAATTGTTCTGCTTCGTCGCTCTGTGCGAAATGAGTAATGTGCCTGTGGACCAACGGGACGGAGCGGGGCTGGACCGACGGACATGAAGTTAGGGGGGGGGGTTCTAGGGACTCGGTGCTTTGGCATCGACTGGGCTCAAAATTGAGATAATGTTCGAGGAAGTTTTAAAGGACAAATTGACATTTTGCCGGGCCCGTACCTCCATGGAACCTCTCCCTCTCCGCCCTGAACAGAGAAGATTCAATTAAGAAGACTTAATGCGTTTACATTTAAAAGGCTTTCGTCGTGTCACACAAAGACCCAAACTAGAAGTAAAAGTGAAGATTGCTCCTCTTTGCCTCCAGGGCGTGTGCATGTTAGCTCATGAGTGCATGTGAACGGCACGTACACATGCACTCATGCTGCTGCAGCCTTGTCACTGGATCACAGGAATAAAGAAGGGAAGCTGGGAAAGTATTGGGCACAGATTGTTCAATTTAACTCCCTATTGATCCCGCTGGTGGTGCTGCCGGACGGAGAGGAACTGTGTTTTCGGCTCTAGCATCAGGGAAGAAGGAGTTAGTGAGAGACGCCTGCTGCCCGCTAACCTCTTCTGTTGGCAAGTTGCCACACGTCACAAGAAGATGCTGAATGTAATAATACGTCCCACCAGAAAGCACCACATTGGCATACAGTATATTACAGTATATTACTGTAAAAGCCTGCAGTGACCTGCAGTGGTTTGAACTTTAAGGTTGTGGTTTCACAAAAGAAAAATCCAGAGGAAATGTATTGGGCACAACGGAGGCTTTGTTTTCATGTATTACCATACTTAACATGTAGCGTGAGTGATGGAATGGCCATAAGAAATAAAATACAACAAATAGGCTCATCGATAGACCAACAGTAGGTGGAGTCTAATATGAATCCTCCGGTTGCAAAAAGAAGTCTGATTGTATAGAAGTCTATGAGAAAATGACTCTACGTTTCAAGTCGTCTTCAATAAAGCATAATGTTCATTTAGTAAATTATGGTCCATTTAGAGTCAAACGTGCAGGGTATGTTTTAGGGCGGGGCTACACAGTGATTGACAGGTCGCTCCTGCTACTAGAACCGTATACGGTGCAACGTTTTGATCTTAACATATGTCGGACGTCCTGTTTATATTTACTCCTGTTGCTTGCTTTGAAAGCGCCGCAGTTGCTACACAATATGTCCTCATTCAGTCCAAAAGCCTAAATAAGGTGGCAGCTGGGCTGTTGTCTTGCCATTGGCTTTATCGTGTGATGTTTTCAGTAAAGAGTACAATAGAAAATAACAGGCTAACATGCCCGATGTTACTATAAGCAAATAAAAAGAACGGTTTATGAGACGACACAAAAAGATAGATATTATATTATAGTCTGTGTTATTTGAAAAAAATATAGACATGAATCTTTTTAGATATATATTATTTGGTTACGGTCAATAGGGGGTTAAGTGAACCAACGCAGACTGCGCCTGTGGCTATACGTCCCCCTTTGATGAACCAGAGTTAGCAGAGAGCTAACCGCGTACACGCTACCAAGCTGGGAACATGCTAGCTCCCTAAGCTTCTTCCGAGTTTCTCTGTTAAAAAACACCTGGCATTTTAGTCTGTATACGATCGTACAGTCGGGCTCATACACTGTGTGGACGGCTGTTTGGAAGATTAAGTTCTTCTCCATCTTGTTTCTTTGCAACCAGAAGCAACACTAGTGGGCGGAGCTAAGTACAACCTAATGCTGATAAGACATTTTGACCAAAATGTTAAAATTATCTTTCACAAGACAAAAACATGGACAACTCCAAGACAGGACAAACATCATGTTAGTGATCTGTAGCTCCACCCTAAATAAAACAGAAACAAATGACCTGAAGGAATTATTAAATCAATTACAGGAAATTGACTTTGCATACATTTAATGACGTTATCACCGCCATGGACAACAAACAGACTTGTGTAGCTGCCTTTATAGACCTAGCCAAGGCTTTTGACTTGGTCAACCATAACATTCTCCTGCAAAGACTTACAAGTATTGGCTTGTCCAGTAGATGTTGCAACCTCCTCATCCCCAGCCCTCCCAAGATCTACAGTGCTGATGGCTCGGAGCTGGAGGTTGTCACCTCCTACAAATACCTTGGCTTCTGGTTGGACTCATCTCTCTCATTTAACATACACATCAATAACCTTCTGGCTAAAGCCAAAGCTAGACTGGGTTTCCTGTATCGAAACAAGGCCTCCTTCACACACTCTGCCAAATTCACCCTTGTGAAAATGACCATCCTTCCTCTATTTGACTACGGCAATATCATTTATAAAATGGCATCAAAGACCACCCTCAGAAAACTGGACCCACTCCACCACTCAGCAATCCGTGTTGCCACATGTGCACCCTTCACGACCCACCACTGTGACCTTTACAGATTGGTGGATTGGCCCTCCCTTCATACCAGGCGGCTACAACACTGGCTGCTCGAAGTCTACAAAACCATTTTGGGAATGATCCCTCGCTACCTCTCAAATCTTCTGCACATTTCTGACAGCAATCGCCGTTTAAGATTAAGTGACTTCATTAGGCTCATCGTTCCAAAGGTCCGTACTGTGTTTGGTCATAACGCCTTTCATTTCACTGCTGTGACTGGAACTCACTACAAAACACGGTCAAACTAACAGCTCTCACCTCTCTCAACATGTTCAAACAAAAGCTGCAACAAGTCAAGTTGACAGCTGTACTTGCTGACCAGCCATCACTTCTCTCTCTCTTCCTTTTTTTTTACAAAGAACATCCAGTAATCCGCCTTTTTTTGTGTGTACATAGTGTTTATTAATTTACCCATATTGTTTTTAGCCATTTTCTCATGTGTTTGTCATACTGTATTGTATCTGTGTTGTCTGGACTGTGCTACTGCCTCTTGGCCAGGTCATCATTGAAAATGAGAATTGGTTCTCAACTGATTTCACCTGGTTAAATACAGGTCAAAAATAAAAAAGAAAGAAGATATGCTGCTTCAGGGAAAACTGATCCACCGTTCCATTTTGTGGTCAATTTGATAATTGTGGCATGGTTGAAAAAAGGCTAAATAACGGCATTCCTGGTGCTTCATCTTCGTGCTTCATGTTAAAAACCACCTGCCATTTTAGTCTGTATGCGCTTCATTTTGTAGTATTTGATTTAATCGCAGTATGATTCTATTGAAAGACGATTCATTATTATAATGAATTACTGCCCAGCCCTACCCATGAACCCACTGTCATGAAGCTTTGCTATAGTTACAATTATAACATTTAAATTGGTAGAGAACGACTTCCTCCACGTGAGCAAACCCACTGATGGTGGAGAGAGCCTGATGAAGACACACAGAGAGACGTTAACTTTAATTCTCAGTTCATTTGTCAGCCTCTCCTCCCCCCTTCACATGTGTTGCCAGGTTTGCAGATGGGACCTCCACCCTCTGCGGCCCGCGTGTTGTGACAGGGTGCTGCTGTGGGACAGGTGTTAGGGAGAACTGAAGCCACCGTGGGAAGTGTCGCCGTTGCCCGGCAGCCGTACCCTGAGAGTTGTCATCGGGCTGACACTCCTCAGCTGCACGCCAATGCGCTGCCAACCGTGGAACACCTCGTGGCCCGTTATTTCCCCTTCGCTCTACCTTTACCCTCTTTGACTCACTTTACTTTCACTCCGTCTGTGCCAATGTGAGTTCAGTCTGATGTATCCCGGGATGTACAGTAGTAGTACCTAAGGACGGGTAAAGTATGACCTCCATCTTTGGATTACCGTAACAAGCACAATAAACTATTTGTCCTCCCTCCCCGTCTTCAGAGATAATCATTATTGGAATGTATCTGCAAATTAAAGTCATTTGTGGGCGCTGGCACGAATGCTCTGATACTCTTTAGGGGCGCTTGCACCTGTTTGGATTATTTCACGGGTTCCAGACAACACCTCTCGCGGAGATGGGTGGAGTCTGCTGAGCAGCGGATGCGATCCGATTGGCTCCAAAGACACAACCAGACACAAAGTAACACACCACCAGTCAGGGAGGAAGAAGTGTAATTCATAGAAGTACAGTTTTCCTCAACATAAACATGATTCTGTTCGGGGCAGTTCCACTGCCTTTCCAAAGGAAGCGACAGCCTGACTTCCCCCTCCGACACTCTCACTGATTTCCCACCATCCTTGTTGAAGGCTCTGCCCACCAATCAGTTCTGTTAATTGCAGTGCAGCAGTTAAGGACCCCGGATGGCTCACATTATCTTTATTTACCGGCCTAATTGTCACACGGATGGCAGCCTTGAAGGTGGCTTTGCAGTGCCGAAGACTGATCGCTCACTCAAATGAAACACAAGACACCAGGGACACCTAATGCACAGAAGGATGTGTGTGGGGGGGGGGGGAGAGAAAGTGGAAAGAGCCATAAGACAAAAAGTTTACGGACTAAAATATGAGTTTAGTGAGGTGATGGCGGGGGGGGGAGAGAAAAAAATAAAAGAGGAGCGGGAGAAGGAGAAGGGACAAAAGAAGAAGTGGGTGATGTCTTTGCTAATGATGCTGTCGAAAATGAAGAAGAGTTTGTGGTCGCCGGAGTGCTGCAGTTGTAGAAAAAGACGATACGGGGACAGGAGTGTGGGAGGGGCAGGAGTCGGCCGGCGATCGCGGATCTGTGGTGGGATGCCAAAAACAGACAAGAGAAGAAGAACGAGAGAAGAGGAATGGAAGTGGGAGCGGCAGACAGTGATGAAAAGGTAACCGGCAGCCACTACTAAAGGCTAAAGGATTAATCTTCCCCAGTAGGAGAAGTGAGGCCGCTATGCATATTAGCCCAGAGAACACTACACGCACACACACACACACACACACACGCACACACACACACACAAACACACACACACACACACACACACACACAGGGAAGGAGTCTCCGTCCTTCTGTGTGTTTCTTCGCTTAATTCAAGAACCGCTCATCCGATCTACTTCATACTTGGCGAGTGGGATTATAAAGGATTATCAACAGGATTACAATTAAAAATACATCTTAAAATAAAGAACATCACACTGCCATACAGACACGCACACGTTACAGCAGGAGCCTCACACAACGGCCTCTGACGGTAGTGAAGAGAAGGGTGTAAATGTTGCTGTTATTTGGTATGTAAGGCAGAAGAGAACAATGTCACACACACAGCACGTTGTGAGAACGTGTGTGTGTGTGTGTGAACGCTGGTGTTAATTATGTGGCATCGGGAGACGCCGGTGGGACCGTGGACGTAGTTTCTCCACGATTAAACAGCACAGCACATTCCCACATTAAAGTCTGCCCACACGCTTCCTCTGCTGCCGGAACATCTTAGATCTGGTTATGGCAGGTAAATACAACAATGAAGGAAATACACACATGGGCTCCCAAACATTAGCACTGCAGCATAAAAATAAAACGTATACATATACAAAATTAGACATATACATATATACACAAGTACTTAAGTTTAAATCAAAGTCATATTTCATCATATTTAAAAATCCTTTTTTCTCTTGTCTTCATTTGCATATTTGGTATTGATGTAATGCAAAAGTTACAGAACATAATCATGTGACGTTACTTTAAATTAGTCAGTAACCACTACATTTTATAACAGGTAATTAGCAGTCGTACAGTCGGGCTCATACAATGTGTGGACGGCTGTTTGGAAGTATTAAGTTCTTCACCATCTTTGCAACCAGAATCAACACTAGTGGGCGGAGCTAAATACAACCTAATGCTGATGAGACATTTTTAGATGACCAAAATGTTAAAATGATCTTTCACAAGAGACAACTCCAAGACAGGACAAACATCATGGTAGTGATCTGTCAATCACAAGGTAGCCCCACCCTAAATAAAACAGAAACAAATGACCTGACGGAATTATTAAATCAATTACAGGAAATTTGACTTTGCATACATTTAAGAAAAGATGTGCTGCTTCAGGGAAAACTGATCCACCGTTCCATTTTGTGGTCAATTTGATAATTGTGGTATGGTTTTCTCTTGGTGGCACAGTTAGTGACGCTTCTAAAGTCTGTGTGTGTGTTGAGCCTGTACATATACATCATCAAATGTATATGTACAGTACATTACATTAATTAGTCAGAGCCTAAATATACACTCTCCGGCCACTTTATTTGGCATACCTGTTCAATTGCTTGTTAACACAAATAGCTAATCAGCCAATGAGCCAATCAAATGGCAGCAACTCAATGCCATGTGGCTCAGTGGGGAGCAGGGTCATCCTTCAATCAGAGGATCGGCGGTTCGATCCCCGGCTCCGCTAGCCCATTCGATGTGTCTTTCGGCAAGACACTTAACCCCAAATTACTCCGGTAGCTGTGCCAACGGTGTGTGAATGTTATTTACTCCTGATCTCCAGGTGGAACCTTAGCTCCTCCCATCAGCGTATGAATGTGTGAATGATGTCATGTAGAGTTAAAACGCTTTGAGTGGTCGGAAGACTAGACAAGTCCAGGTCCAGGTCCAGTTAGACGTGGTGAAGACGACTGGCTGAAGTGGCTATGAAGTGGAGATGATAGAAAGGCAACAGAAACTCAAATAACCACTCGTTACAACCTCGGAATGCAGAATACCGTCTCTGAACGCACAACACGTGGAACCTACAGCAGCAGAAGACCACACCGGGGTCACTTCAGCTCAGAACAGGAAACTCAGGCTCACCAAAAGGGGACGATAGAAGATCGGAAAAACGTTGCCTGGTCTGATGAGTCTCAATTTCAGCTGCGACATTCAGATGGTAGGGTCAGAATTTGGCATAATCAACATGAAAGCATCCTGCTTTGTATCAACGGTTCAGGTTGCTGGTGGTGTAATGGTGTGGGGGATATTTTCTCGGCACACTTTGGGCCCCTTAGTACCAATTGAGCATGATTTAAACACCACGGCCTACCTGAGTATTGTTGCTCACCATGTCCATCCCTTTATGACCAGTGTACCCACCTCTGAAGGCTACTTCAAGCAGGATAATGCACCATGTCACAAAGCTCAAATCAACTCAAACTGGTTTCTTGAACACAACAATGAGTCAACTGGACTCCAATGGCCTTCACAGTCACTCTCAATCCAATAGAGCACCTTTGGGATGTGGCGGAACGGGAGATTCACATCATGGTGTGATGCTATCGTGTCAATATGGACCAAAATCTCGGAGGAATGTTTTCAACACCTTGTTGAATATATGCTGCGTAGAATTAAGGCAGTTCTGAACTCAAAAGGGGTTCCAACTCGGTACTAACAATAAAGTAGCCGGTGAGTGTATTTTTTACGACACGATGTCCTGTCAAATGAGCAGTGGGAGGCCCGTGGAAACGTCTCCCTCTCTCTTATCTGCGCCGTTTCAGCACTGGACAGCACCCACATGCTGCAAGCAGCGCTGTCCAAGGTCCTGAACCAACAGCTCAGCGAGAGTCTGGTATAGGGCTGAATGTTTTTACATTCAGAAGTCTGAAGGATGTCGGAGGAAGCTTGCCGGTCACACAATACAACATTTTAATAGTGATTAAATCAACCAGTTAGTTCTTTTTTAAATATAAAATACAATAAAATGATATTGCATCAAGTGGGAGAGAAGACAATGGTTTGTTTGAAAGACTGAAGTCCAACAAATATGGATTGAAAGAAAATATTTAGTTTGATAAAAAGTGGTGAATTTTGTAAATAATCACATTGATTTTCTTTCCATACATGTTGACGTTTTCGACTTTGGAAATGTTTGGATCATAAGATCTGACTCCAAATTGTAATTGCACAATTATTTATAATAATAATAATAATAATGATATGCACACATCCATAGTAATAACACAGTCATGCCACTTGTTGTCTCTCCTCATCTCTGCCTGTCCCGTAACCAGCACGGTGAGCGACCGAACGCCCATCACTCAGCTAGCTGCCTCCTCCGGAGCGCTGCGCAGCACTAACATGCTGACTGCGAGGCTTGCATACCACCGACTGTCCCCCCGCACACCCAATAACGTCCTCTTCACCAGCAGCAGAATATCCTCTTTGCACCCCCCCCTCCCCCCATCATGTCCTCTCTCTGTCCTTGCTAAATGCACCTATGAGCATTACACTGTTGTTGTGGCTTTCTTGAAGGTGGATGTTTTCCTTTGGTGGAGTGTCAGAAACAGTGACATCCACTCATGGGGGTTTCTTCGCACTTATGAAAAGACACACACACACTCACACACACACACACACATACACACACACACTCACACTCACACTCACACTCACACACACACACACGCGCACGCACACTGTGGAGTGTGTGACGGAGCTGTCTGCTCCCTCCTGTCGCCTCATTTGTTTCTGCATCAGGCGCGCTCTCGGAGGAGGCCTCGCATCATGCCCTTGTCAGCAAACATCAGCTCGCTCTTACTACTCCTCTCTCTCCCTCTCCTCCTGCTCGCTTTCCCTTCCTTCTCCTCCACTTCTTTTCTTTCACCGCACGTCTGTGTTTATTTCCCCCCTATCTCCTTTTTCCTCCTCACACCCGCTCCCTTCGGTCCATCCTCCCACTGTTCCATTACGGTAAATCTTCTTTATTAATCTCTCTTCTCTCGCTATCTCCCCGCCTGGTTCCCCGTCTCTGCGTTCGAGGGCACAGGAGAAGATGCGGGTGATCCTCCAGCGAGTCTGAGGGGAGCCAAAGACGCGCCGCGGGTTCTATGACAGCGGCACACTGCTGTGTGTCTGAATGAGTGCTGTAGGTTCTTTCTTCCTCAGCAGAGCAGTTCAAGTGTGAAGGAGGGTCAGGCCGGAGCAGAGCACCTAGTAAGGTACGTGTGTGTGTGTAAGTGTGTGTGTGTGAGTGTGTGTGAGTGTGTGTGTGTGTTGAGGACGGGCCGATTGATGGGGGAACATACAGGCGAGAATGAGAAGTGAAATTTACTGCTTCATCAAGTCGTCCAGTCTGCGACCCACAATCACTCTCTCACACCCTCACTCTCTCTCACACACTCTCACTCTCACTCTCTCTCTCTCACACACACACACACACACACAGTGCTGCTCCTACATGTTTCCAGCCCTCCCTCGCTTCTTGCTCCACCATGCACATCGTGGAGAGACGGGTCAGCCGCATCTGTTTTCCCTTTCAAGAAGTCCTTCCTTACGGTTATTATATTTCAAAGATTGATTTATCGACATACCGTACTTTTTTGCTTTTACCAATTGGTCAGTGGAGCTGGCGTCTGTTCCTTAAACCAGTTGTGTGACGGTTACTGTGAGTATTACGCGTGTATCTTCTTGTTGTTGGCCAATTGCATAGTTGATTATAAGCATGCACACACATGCTGATACAGCCAAATGAACTGAACACACAGCAGGACTGTCAGAGGAAGTGTTAGTCAACATGACGCCATGCAGGGAACTGCATGTTTAGTGCAGACCGCTGCATAGATTAAAATGAACCTGAACGCGTCCTCTCCACTTGCAGTCTAGACGTGGGGGTGATCGTGGTTTGTATTCATTCAACCACATGACGGCCATTGGTTGTTGCAGAAACATCTGCACTCTACTGAGCACACTTTTTTTTGTTTCATACGCATCTTCTTTATTAACGCATTCAGTATCATATGTCTGTTTTATATTTTGAAAAGATATTTTCCAAATTCCCAAGGAGCAACTTAACACTTACCAGCACTTAGCTGCCTTTTTCATTATAGACTTCAGGAATAAGTCGGATCATCTCCAAGCAAGTCTGTGAAAGTTTGAAGCGTCTGATCGTTTCTTAGTAGATTCGACAAAACCTGAGGGTGGATCATAAGGTCAGGAGTCCATCTCTGAAAGTGATTTGTTCCCAAATCAAACCTGCATGGACCTTCGTGGTTCACCCCATGCAGATCTTTTGTTCCGTGGTTGTTGCATGACATCCTTGGGGACACATCGCTACCTCCCTCAGGCTAAGCGATGACAATGAGGCTCCAGCACTTCCAGTGGTCGGTTCCTGGATGAAGGTTGAACACCGGGGACGGTGGTGCAGGTTGGGAGGCCGACTGTGAAGCAGAACGGTGAGCACACCGTCATTGCTCCTGTGACCGTGTGCAATAATGACTAAAACACACTTTACCCACAAGTCACAACAGGCTAAACATAAAACTGAAAAAGCATATATCACGCTTTGAAATAGAAAATACAAAAAAAATAAGTAAGTTTCACTTACTGTAAGTTAGCCTTGGCCACAGGCTTCCAGATCCCACGTTTTCATTTCATATCGTTGTGGCTAAAACCGACAGCAAAGCATCAATATAACAACCTGACAAGGATGAGATCTTATAAACCTTTATTATTATCGGCCCCTTCACCTTTACAGCATCTGTATGGGGCCAGATGGGGCCCGAAAAGAGTTGAACTGTTATTTATGAATGAACTTCAGTCGGAGGAGAGGCATCTTTTTGAAAATGTGTCCCTGATGCAACGTGCAGTGTAGCTGTGTGTGTGTGTGTGTGTGTGTGTGTGTGTGTGTGTCTCATACTGCCAGCTGTCTTGATGTCTGCTTCCAGCATTTTTAGTGAAGTATCTCCTGACATCCGAATGTAGATCCTGAAGCGATTCGGCAGCCCGAGTAACAGCTCGGCCGTGTTGAAGATGGCTCCCTTTCTCACATCAGCCGTGACTCGATATCTCGTAAACAGACTCAGTGTGTGACCAGATTTCACTTTTAGTTCAAAGGGTATGATTAAGATTTCAATTCATATTTATTCTCATTACTAGTGTCGTTACAAGTTGAATGAAATCCTAAGAGGTAAAGTTGAAACCCCCAACATCACATGTTGCACCACATTGTCGTTTGCGTGTGCCTTCGTCATTTTTAGAATTGTTAGAATTATTCTTGCTCATCCCAGTCTCTCTAAATCCCCGGGAAAACACTGGACTACGGGATCCAAAAGCCGGATGCCTCCGCACTTCAAAACTCAGTCCGGCGCCTCCACCGTCGTCACCGCCAGCTGGCCCGCTCCCTCCACCCCTCCACCCCTCCTTCCTCCCTTAAATATATGCTTGCTGTACCGTCTTCATATCTATCGATCACGAGTGGAGATGACACCTGCCACTCCCTATTTCCCCCAGCGTCCCGTTCCCCTGCCGCGCACGCCCGGGTGCAGAGACGCTGAGCGGTGGGGCCTTCGAGCCGTCTGAAGGTCACCAGTCTGAGTATATGGGCGGATGTCAGGGCCGGTCAGCGAGTTCAGCCCCCTCATGTATGCGAATGTGTGCGGGTAAGCGGGAAATAGAGAGGGAGGTGATTGGCGAGGAGGGGGGAGAGAGTGCGTTTCCATAATGCCACACAGTATGTGAGAGAGTATTTTTTCTCTCTCTCTCTCTCTCCAGGATAGATAGAGGGCATTCATTATCTGCCGGCACCGCTGGGACCTCCCTCCTCTTTAGGATGCATGCGGCGGTTTAAACCAGGCCAATCAGAGCAGTGGGGGAGGAAAGGGTTACGTGCACATTTAACCTGCTGTACAGTCCGTCCACTGTAACCATGGCGATCCGCTTCACATAATGGGATGACACAGACATTGCGTGGGTGGGGTTCTGTACTTCACGTACATTCAGGGCCTTCTTCATTAACGTAACCCCTGACATCACTATTTTAGGATCACCTCTTCCCTGTTTTACCCGGAGTGTTCATCAGCGAGCGCATGTAAAACAACACAAAAACAACACAAAAACACACAAAAACAAGCTCACATTCCATCGATCCGGTCTGCGATGCGCTCATAAAGCCTCCGCAGGCGGAGCATGAACGTTTATACTCTGTGCTGATGTATCCAGAGGGCGGACACAGGAAATGACTTGTGAAGAATCAAAAAGAAGTGTAACTCAGAGGTATAATCACAGATTTAGGTGTAACTGCTATAAAGCCATAAAGCAACCTCCACAATGCAGAGGGATTTGGCTGCTGAATATTTTTCAGTCCTCCTGTTTCTGAAGCAAATAAAAGCCAACTGACCTCCTTTGTATAATCCCTAGATGTGTAAATAGTGTTTTTATCACGTTACAACACGACTAAGCACCGCGACCCACGTGCTGCCGTGGTTACGTCATTCTCTGGCGTGCGCTCTGTCAAAAGGAAACAAAATCCACCGATACAGTACGAGCAACTCTAAAGCGCACAATTCACCAGCTGCATCCTGTCAGGCCCGAGAAACATTTTTACATCATATACAATTGTCAAGCGTGGCAGTTTTCATAACTCTGACAATAACTATGAAAACAACAAACTATAAAAGATAGATTAAACTAACGTCTCTAACTTGGGAGCTAATAAACACACACACAGAATTCTGTAATCATTTATTTGTTCAACTCCATCTCCCTGCTGAAGCGTCTGAAAGTGTATGCGTGTGTGTGTGTTTGTGTGTGTGTGTGTGTTTGTGTGTGTGTTTGTGTGTGTGTGCGGCAGTAATGAAATGATAATTGGAGCTGGGAATAATTAATCAGTCATTACTGTGTACAATCAGAATAAATGTGTTGTTAACATGGGTTTGACACCATGAGTGCACAAGCATGCAAACTGTATACACACACACACACACACACACACACACACACAAATGTCAAAAACACTTCCGTGTCGTGAAGAATAAGTGGCAGCAGTGATGCTACGCCACTTTCTGAGGCTAATTGAGGTTAATGAATGTAACTGGTAAGTAAAAACACATTAGCCAGAATAATTAAAACCACCGTTGGTGTGAGCAGCGAGTTCGTTGGGAACGCCGCTGGAAATTACACAACCTATCAAACACGACACCCCCCGCTGAAATATGCGTCTCGATTGAGAATTCATCCGGTGCCATGAAAGCGAAGCACCTTTCAGAGTTATCTATTTGTTTGAGCACCTGACAGATAATGACGGTTGATCCTGGGAGCGGAATGACACGATTGTTACGGGACGGACGGGACGGGGATCCCAACCCTGGCGCACACACACACAAACACACACAAACACACACGCACACACACACAAACGCGCGCACGCACATGCACACGCACACACACACAGCCTAGAGACAGACAGAGAAAGATAGATAGAGGAGGCTGACATTACATCCATTCAGATAAGAGAGCGCTGGGGGAGATAATAAGCTAGCTCGGTAAGATAGACTCCCCAGATCAACGCCACCCAGCCCTGAAGAGAGGAGCGGAGAGGGAATACCTTTTCTCTTCTTCTTTTGTTCGACTCAACAATGAAGGTTTTTTTTTTTTTTTGAGTCACGTCTGATTTACACATGAAAAGGGAATGTGTGGTCGGATTGAAGAGCAAGTGGGCCGAATGTGTTGGAATATAAAGGTGGAAATCTTTAGGGACAATACAAGAGGAATTCTTTCTATTCAAATGTTATTTCCCAGGCAGCTCGTCCAGTACGAGTGAGGACTTAGGCAGGCAGTTACTGGGCAAAGGGACAGTATTTTGTTGCTTATCTTTTTACCATTTTCACTAGCTTAGTTTAGCATGTTCGCAGGCTAACATCGACTAATTAGCACTAAACACAACACAACAGCTGAGGCGGAGGGAGATGCCTTTAGTTTTGAAAGTATTTGGACACTTTGTAGCCACGCCACTAGCATGGAATCTTCTGTATTACAATAAAGTTGGACAGCTAGTTATCCTCTGCTATCTCAATATTATCTGCAATGATAAAAACTTGCAGCGAAGCAAGTCACAGTAAAGGTTGCACAGATTGGCCACGCCTCCTTCGCCGTGCTTCCTGCCTCCATTGGCCCTGGCCCTGGCCTGGGCCTGGCTTCCCGCCTCATTGGTCCGGCCTCCTTCGCATAGCTTCCTACCGGGTGGGCCGGCCTCCTGCCTCCCCCTGCCCCCCCCTCCTCTCTTCCTCCTTCTGTTTCATGGATTGTGGAGGTCTGGATCGTGGTCCATGCCTACTACTAATTATTTATAATTTCTGTCATATTCATTGAATGTGTTGTAACTCTGTAACTCTGTTCATCTGTACACATGACATCTATTGCTTCTGTCCATCCGGGGAGAGGGATCCTCCTCTGTTGCTCTCCTGAAGGTTTCTTCCCTTTTTTCACTGTCAAAGGTTATTTTTGGGGAGTTTTTCCTGATCCGATGTGAGGTCAAAGGTCAGGGATGTCGTATGTGTACAGATTGTAAAGCCCTCTGAGGCTAATTTGTAATTTGTGATTCTGGGCTATACAAAATAAACTGAATTGAAGATGATTATACACTAAATCATACATTATTAATATCATATTCAATTTCTGCCAATAAAATCCCTTATATCCTAAACACTGTTGCTTCAATTATACATGTTCTTTATAATGATAATCAGGATACTTGGAGAAAAAAAACCGGATCAAAATATTTGTCCTTTTTAGTCGTGTTAGTGTGCGTATTTGTATTTGTGAATGTGTGAATGTGTGTGTGTGTATGTGTGTGTGTAAGTGTGTGTTTGAGTCTGTGTGGGAGACCTCCCGGCTGCTCCTCCATTGACTTTCACTTTGGCTGATACAGGATGTCAGTTTATCAGTCGATTGAATATCTACCAGCTCTGTTATTTATGACACGCTGGATGAAGTGTTGCTGCTCGGAGAGAGAAAACGAGGTGTGCATGTGTGTGTGGAGGGAGGAAGGGGGAGGCGAGAGAGGGCAGAGGAGAGAGAGAGAGAGAAAGAGGCGGAAATCAATATATTTTTACTGAAAGCCCTTGTGTTGCAGGAACAGAGACAGGAAGGAAGAAGAGAGGACAGAGGAAGGAAGGGAGGAAGCAGAAAGAGCTTTTTCTCTCTCCACTGCCCTACTACTCTGAACTGGAGTCTGCAGCGGTTCTTGAGCGACTTACACTCTACAAACAGGAAACTCTGCCACTAACAGAGAGCTGCGTTTAGTATGTCCATCCTATACTTGTTTTTTTTTTAAAGATTGGGCTCGTTAAGTTGATGATGCCTCTACATGACCTACATAAGCAATCGAGAAGATTGGCTATTTCTTAATAATTATTAATCATTATTATTAAGTTATGCTCAATTCTTGTCATCGGTGATAACAGGTCAGATTCTGGCAGAATCAGACGGAATTTCATCAGGTTCACCAGAAACTCCTTCAGCTCAGTCCAGCGCCGCTCCGGCAGCAACCAGCCCATCGTGGACCGACCCAGAGCCAGAGCTCAGGAGGCAGGAGAGCTCAGCGCCTCTCCTGCTCTCACTACTGCTTTTGTCCACAGGGGCCGCCAGAATCAACATTAAATGAAAGTTCCTCGTAGTAACTTTAAGTAACGCCGGTAGTTATCGCAGCCCACACCACAATATTTTACTAAATCTAACAATGTAGTGTTGTTGCCTTATGTGTGTTTTAAGGATGTGAAAAAAAAATGGATTCGATTCCCTTCATTAAAATGCACACGTCTTGTCCGACGACATAATGCTCAGGGCCCGTTGGGTCATGTAAGGAGTCCTCTGCTGTTCCTGAGTCAGTAATCTGGCTCGGCGGGCTCACTTTTAGCTCACCAAGGTTCCGCGCTGGGAGACAAAGGCCCGATGCTTCTCCCAGTATATCACACCAAACTACTTTACTGAATTCTCTTCCATTATTGAATGAATGCTTATTACTGTCATTTTTCATATACCGGCGAACGCAATCCACAGTAAAAAAAAAAAGGAATAAAAGGAGAAAAAAAAGTTCCTTTCTCATTAATTTCCCTTTGCTTAACGTGCCGCCCCCCGAGGAATGGGGGAAATAAGGCCGATAAACAATTTAGACAGATGCTCCATCAGAGCATGGCCGAGGAAGTCTCGCTCCTTATTCAGATCGGCTTTTTACTTTCTACGGTGGACGTGGAGGCATTTGATGACGGGACGTTTAACCGTTAACGTGCTGTTAATCTTCCTGTCCGTTAGGGCGTCTTCCTCCCAACAGGGCACTGAGCTCATCCAACACATGATATTGACATGATATTCCAGTGTCATCTTTCTGACGTTTATTTAGTCATAGATGGGACCATTGTGAAAGGAAAAAAGCTGAGTGTGAATACTCATAACCTTAGTATTTGTCATGTGTGTGTCAGGAGGCGGCGTTGGTTGACTGAGTGGTTCTTTTGCTTCCTGTAGCACGATCTCCAAATGAGAAGTGGTGGTTGACATCTTTTACAACCACCATTTTTAAAAAAAAGTAAAAGAAATCACATTTTGTATAACTAATACAGCTCTTCAGATAACTCACAGATATTAATGTATGTCCCTTCCACTCATTGTGAATAGGCCCGACCACCCAATATTATCACGATACGATATTTTTGCTAGATGCTGAGTTTTGCGATATGAAATATATATATGAATATTGGGATATATATTGCTATTTTTAGCCATTTTGAACTGCAATTTTATTTAGTTTGTCAAGATCTTTATTATCTAATAATATCAAGTTTTCTATCGGCTAATCTCTCGAGGCCTACAGCCAATGAACTGAGATATTTATTATCCTCATCAACCAATTAATTTACTTTGTTTCAGTCATCTAACACACAATTCAAGAGATAAGCAAATCAAATATTCTATCTATATTGATATAAGAACCTCACGGTTCGGCACGAATGTGAGTGAATTACACAGTTTAACGTTTAACCATCTCAAAAAAATAAAAAAAGGAGACAGTAAAGGAGGATAGAGAGGCTGGAAGTTGAGAAAAGGAGCCCTCCCTACTTTAAAGAGCCATGTCAGCCAGCGCTGATGGATGTGGTCAAACATCAATACGGTGTGAATGATGAGTCCTGGCAGCGCGTCGCTACACCCGCACACACTGTACAGGGCTACAGTACATCCAGTCGCACGCACTCACGCAGCACTTTGCAAAAGTGCCCCCCTCCTTTCTTCGATCCCTCTAACCTCCATTCCAATTTCTATATTAAAATGTCTCCCATTGTTTTATGTGACTTGGCACATTGCTCCTTGCACTCCAATGTCAGCGCACTGATAAATAAGCGGAAGTGCAGTAAAGGGCAGCGGTATCACACGCGCGGCCCTCACTATGAACCTCGGCCCGCTTTCTGTAAAAGAATTCGGCGTGCAGCTCACCTGCTCCTGACGAGTCATGTGCAATGATGTCCAGGTATGACCTCCGGTCTCTGGAAAGGATATTTGCAGTATAATAATATTCAGGGTTTGTGCATGTTATAGGTGTCGATGTAAAGGTTCTCTATGTGAAGAGCATTAATATAGACTATGATCAATGTGAAGATGGAGTGGGGTGCTGTTAGCTTACGCTGAAGACGGCATCCTGACCAACTGCGTAGTCGTGGACAAACCTGCATTCTCTCTTCTGGCCAGAAGGGGCAATTGTATAGAAGTCTATTCCTCTGTAAACATTGTAAACATGAGTTTATGGTCTCAATCTCTAGTTTCAAGACTTCTTCAATTAGTAGAATTAGTTCATTAAGTAAATGATGGTCATTTAGAGTCACATACGATAAAGCAGGGAATACTTTAGGGCGGGCTTACTGTGATTGACAGGTCGAATGTTTATCTGTTTTCACTTCATCAAATGTATTGGTAACATTTTGGTTACCTAAATAATGTTTTTTGGTTTTGCTTACTCTGGTTGCAAGAAACCAAGATGGCATCGACCCAAAATCTGGCGCCGTGTTGAGAGGCAATCTCTCTGTCCTGTAAACATTTCTGAGGGCAGTGGCAGAAACTCGGGAGCAAAGGAAAACACGGGAGTCGAGTTGAGGTGAAAAAAACTCTTTTACTTGGCAAAAGTCACACGAGGACGAGGCACTCAGGCCGGAAGGCTCCGCAGCACACAGGACGTACAAAGACATCTGACACTAAACACACAGGGGAACGAGGCACAGGTGGAAACAATGAGGGCGGGGCTTGCAATCACACAGGAGGCAGAGGAGGGGCTGAGGGCAGGTGAAGGGAATGAACAATCAGGGACTGGGCAGACACTCACAGGGACAGGAAGTACACAAGAGACAAGGACTTCAAAATAAAACAGGAAGCACACAGGATGTTACACTCTCTGCTCTGAATTCAGTATTGAGAACCTTTAAACACGTTGCATTTCATTTATGTTCATACCACAATCCGACAGATTTGGGTTTTCTTTCACTCTTTTTTATCTATAAATAATTACAGAAACAATTTTAGAAAACAATGCAACAACAGACTTATTATTATTTCCCCCTCTGATGAGTGCAGCTATTTCTTTTATTGTGCCTTGCTGTTCATTTGACATAGTCGTCATGTAATTCCGTCCTTATTGAAAATGTTCCAGAATTACTTCACATAGAATATATAACAAAAAGGCATTACATTAAATTCAAAATTGTTATGTAGCACCTAGTTTTTAACATGTTGCAAAGGAAACTACACATTCTTAATAACTTTTTACAACCATACAGAAGTGACCCTGTTTGACAGATATACATCTATTCTTTATATTTGTTCTTTTTGACAATTTTTTCATGAACGTACCTATTCCCCTAAATTCATACTGTCTCTCTTTAATTTCAAACATCTGAATACAGTTAGGAAGCAAATGACTGTGTGCAAACTGTGTGTAAATATCTATGCAGTTTTAACAACAAACCAAGTTTGTTGGTTGGTTTCTAATAATTTAATATATTTTCAATAATTATTTTGTAAAAGGAACATTTTATGTGTTTTGGTTTTTTTTCCACACTGTAGCTTAATGTATGACATATGAGAGAACAATACAGCAAATACAGTTCTGAAGATATGCTTTTGCAATGCTTGCAGACGTTTTTACATTAGTGTGAGTGAACATCCTAACTTATGGTTATCATTATGATTATCACGCTAAGATATTTTCATACACTCACTCACACTCATGTCATACACTTTCTATTTAAACATAATGTATCATATTTCATTTTTGCTTCATTATTGATTTGCCGATTACAAAAGATTATAAACTCTTTTGTCACTACTTTTAATTAAAATGCATTGATGAAAAACAACAAACTGTTCTCACATCATGCAGATTTCTCTCAAATCATATTGACTTTTTCTCCTTGTGAATAACTTTTGGACACTTTTCGGAAGTAATCATATACATGATTTATATTGTTTTAAAAATCGACCAAGCGAAGGGAAATTCTCAGCCTCCCATTTGACACAACGTGGGTTATATGATTCTTGGTCATAATGACGGCTGTTTTTCAACTTAAAGCTACAAGGAACTTCTTTTTGTGTCGATTTTGGTTCTACAAAGGCCGGACTCGATCAAAGGCCGGACCCGGGTCCTTTTGGGATGGAGGCTGAGCTGAAGGAGTTTCTGGTGAACCTGGAAGATTTCATTCAGCCACAGTAAGTCAAAGTCAATGTATCCAATGCTTTTCTTGGCATCAAATACCACTCTTACTGTATATTGGAGTAGTTTTACCAGTTCTAAAACCATATTAGAAAATCGGTTTCCATCATCATCCATTAGAGAGGACGTATCCTTTGTCTCAGAGGTGTTTTGGGTCCAGGTGTGACGCCTTCATGGATCACTTCTGCCCTTTTTTCCAAAACATCGAGGAGACGTACAACGCCGCCGACATTTAATAATCCCACGGATTTAACGCGTTGTAAACACGCGGAGGTTTAATCAAAACCGCTGTCGCTCTGTTTGTTTACCCGCTAGTTTATTTGTAACGTGTATGTTCTGCTTGATTTCTCCATTCCTGCGGCGGTGCTCCCGGAGTCTTGACAAGCACTGTTTCATCCCAGCGTAATTGCATACGCAACCCCCTTCGCTGCCTATAATTACTCACTTGCTTCATCACGCCCGGGACACGAGAAACAGAAAATGACCACATCTACCATTTCCAGCAGTGTGTGTCATCTTCATCGTGTGTGTGTGTTTCCGTCCCCCCACCCCCCACCCACCCCTTCCACTTCCTCAGCCTCTGTAAATGCCTCGGCTCCCATTCGTTAGCATAGCACGCCTCCATTTCTCCGCTCATCCTCGGCCTCCCATCCATCACTGCGGGACCGAGGCAAATGGAGCTTTCAGCTGAGTGGTGATAAGGAACCGCAGCCACATTAAAACATCTGTCACACCTCCGGAGCCACGCGCAGCGGGATACTCAGGGAGTGGAAGGAATTCAGACAGGAGGAGGTGCAGGTCTAGGAGCCTGTGTGGACCATGGGAACGCTCCAATGGCTGCTTCACCTCCTCTTTTAACCTTTTGGTCCCCCCCTAACTTCAGTCTTCCAACCTTAACCCTTCACTTCTCAAATTTATTTTTGGAACCATTTTCCTTTTGTTGTATTTCTTGAAATTCTCTTCACATCTGAATAGCCATCAATAAGCCAAGTGGTTGTTTGTGTTTGTTATTTGTACAAACAAAAAAAAAAGTAGCAGTTTTTAACATGGGAGAAATCAGCAAGAAGCATATAAGAATATATAAGAAGAGGATTGGTGAAGTCTCCCATTGGTTTGTGGACTGTGTGGTGATTTCACCATCTTGGGTTACGGCCGGCGCCATGTTGTTTTTTCCACACCCTAAACATAAAGCATCCCCTGCTTTATGGTCTGTTTGACTCTAAATGGACCATACTTTACTAAATGAACATCATGCTGTATTGAAGATGACTTGAAACTAGAGATTGAGACCATAAACTCATGTTTACAATGTTTATGAGGGAATAAAGCCACTCCCCCAAAAGTATCATTATGAACCTACCCAAATGAAATGTTTGGATGGGATTATTACAGATGTTTTTTTGTGAAAGCATCTGATTTATTGATTGCTGTCAGGATGTTAAGGTGATTGAAACAAATATGACACAACATGTTTCCAAAATACATCTCCCATCTTGGCTTTAATGTCATACGCAGATTGTTTTGTAAAAGTTTTGTAGTTTATAGAGAAAATGTGTGTCTTACACTAGATTTGAATAACAATAATAGTAATTTATATATATATTTCCTATCACCCAACTGGGAACCAAAGCATACAAAACTGGTTCAAAACAAAAGTAATTGTTTCTGGCTAAAAAACAGCAATTCTTTTTTGACCCAATCATACCCTGTAAGCCCCAGTAAGACCCCCCCCCCCCCCCCCCCCCCCCCCCCCCCCCCCTCAAAGCAAAGACCACTTCAGCAGTTGATATGAACTTCAGGATGAAACTTTATTGATCATTAGGAGTCACAAACACACACATACATATACGCACAACTGCTTTTTACAAAACGGTTCTCACACTTAATATCTCTTCAACCATGCCAGTCTTATGCGCAAACACCCGAATAATGTTTAATAACTTTTTTAAATCTGCAAAGAAAAATAATACAAAGTCTCTATAATGCAATTATAGCGGCACACAAGAAAATAAATAAAAATCACGATACAGTACTATCTATAATTACTTACCTGGCTTGTTTTATTGACTTCAATGTCTTTTGGGCAATCTTTGTGCTGGAGATAAAGCATGCTGTGTGTTTAGTGTCTCCGTCTCAGTCCAATTGTTTTCTGCGATGGAGCTAAATGCAGCATCACTTTTACATTTTGAAAGCGTATTTTTCGGTCCTTCCGTCGCTCAGTCCGGATCGCTCCTGTGTGTGTGTGTGTGTGTGTGTGTGTGTGTGTGTGTGAGTGCGTGTGCCCAATGAGTGATCAATGCACAGCTACAGCTGGTTGAAGGGGACCAAATCCATTGAACAGTTGATTTGGTTCCATTTTACCAGCTTTAGCAAAGCATTTGAGGGGCGGGTCCGGTCCGGGAGGCGACCGCGTGGAACGGGAGGAAGGGAACAGACACACGTGGGACCTGAAAGAGAGCGAGAAGGAGGAGGTGATAAGAACGGGGGTTGTCCGCGAGTAGCACAGCGTAAGTACTCGTCGCTCAACGCACACAAACATGGAGAGACACAGCACGCAAACCGGCATCGGAGGAGACGTCGCCCTTGAAAGCGAGCGTGTCGCTGCATAGAAGACGCAAAAAATGTAAAAAACAAAGAGGATATAAGAAGGAAGAGGAGAGAGGAAGACTAGGAGAGTGTGTGTGTGTGTGTGTGTGTGTGGGTGAAGGACAATGTGGCTGATGAAGAAGAGATGAGAAAAAAAACAAGGAGCAGGGCCCTGAGAGATAAGAGAGGAGTGCACATAAGGGATGGCTGCAGACCAACTTGAGAAAACAATGAATTCATCACCCGACTGCCAATACCGCTAATGAAGGCAGCGGATAGGACAGCGGGGAAAATTAACTCTCATTGACCTCCCCAGCGCGGTGCACAACATCTTTCTCTCAACGCGAGCTATACGCTCCGTCTCCGCGCTCTCGCTCGTGTCTCCGAGCGTTTTCTTTTCCGGGGGCCCCGCCGCTCGCCCCCGACATGATGCACTCAGCAGTCCTGCTGAGCCGCTCGTCCTCGGTGGAACTCGCTTCAATTAGCCCAGCTAATCATTTAATCGTTAGGAAATAAAGTGTTTTAGCAGAGGCTCGGCCCTGGAATCCAAGCTCATTGATGCCTGGGTTGTTTTTTTTGCACAACTGACGTAAGAAAAAAAACGCAACATTTTTGGATATAAAATTCAAAACCAGACCTTCCCCCTTTAGCGGACTCAAATTGGATTTGAAAGCTGAAAGCTGCTGTAATAAATTGTTATGTTAATATGGATCAAATCACTATGTGTAAGGTAAAAAGAGTTGCTTTTAACGACTGTTTCAGCAGAGTTTTGGCCCTGATATTAAAGCTATTGAAGTCTGTTTTTCTGAAAGTCAAATAACTGGTGAACACAGCCGAAGAGACAGATATCATAGTCGTTTGTGCGAGTGGGACTGAATGAAGTTAGCGTCATCACGTAGCCTTGAACACGACGACACATGAATGACAATGGAGCCAGACGGATGATGATGTGTCAATAAGTCACCGTTAGCGGTTGAGTTCCCCATTAAGACTGTTTCAAGGTCACATGTCATGCTTTTTTTAAGGTTCAGATGCTTTAATGTAAAAAAAAGTCTTCATACACCTGTGTATCTGTCTGTAACTCTCCCTAGATTTTTCTAATTGCCAACACATCTACAAATCCTACATACAAATGGTCCCGGGCCAAATGCTGATTAATCCGCCCCGAAAAATAGTCCCCATGACAAATTATTTCCTCTAGTTTGAGTAACGTTTGTTTAAAAAAGGTAAATGTTAAATGGGTAAATAGGTAAATATTCAAACCTGTATTAAACACTCACAGCTCTGCTGGTGGTTGGCACTCCAAAGAGGAGTGTGTGTGTGTGTGTGTGTGTGTGTGTGTGTTTGTGTGTGTTTGTGTGTGTGTGTTTGTGTGTGTGTGTGTGTGTGTGTGAGAGAAAGAGAGAGAGATTACACTGTCAGCCCTGTATCAAAGCTGTCCACCCTTTCTGGAGATAACAAATACATCAGCCTCACTGCACACAAATCACATTCAAAAAAATAAATGCTTAAATACTAGCAGTGCATGTAGGGAGCTCAGGAGCAAGACGGGGGGGCCATTCACTCTCTCTTTCTCTCTCTCTCTTTCTCTCTCTCTCTCTCTTGTTTAATAAACGTGTCACTCGAGATACAGGCAAATTGATGAGGGGGTAGCATCCTTGACAAAAAAAATAAAATACTAATTTAAAAAAAAAAGAAAGAAGAACAGACAAGATGCTGGAAAAAGAGAGGGAGAGAACGTGGAAAGTGGGAAGTAGAACACTGAGGAGGAGGAGGAGGAGGAGGAGGAGGACGAGGAGGAGGAGGATGGAGCTGACGTGGCCTGAATTCTCCACCTGTCCCAGAGCTGCTTCTACCTCTGCAACATGCAGTACTGCAGTGTGTGTGTGTGTGTGTGTGTGTGTGTGTGTGCGTGTTGCGTGCCACCAAGCATGTGAGCTGTCCGGATGCTCAAGATCTCCGAGGTGTGAATGTGAATGTGGCACTTCTGCGGACAACGATCCATGAGTGTCCACGTGGAGACGGACAGCCGGAGCGAGAGAGTATGTATGTTCTCTCCTGTGTGTCTGTGTGTGTGTGCGTGTGTGTGTGTGTGTGTGTGTGTGTCTGTGTGTGTGTGTGTGTGTGTGTGGGTTCAAGCCAAAATATCAACTTCAGAGGAGAGAGAGCACGACCCGCAAAATCCTTTTCACAGCAGGATTTCCAGCAGATTAGAGAGCGGATCCCCCCGCCCCCCTCCCCCGCTCCGCTCCCATCCCTCCTTGGCCCACGCGTGCTCATCAAATGGGTACGACTCCCACCCGGCACACCTCCACTCAGATCACATATCAAACGGTATCGTTAACCTCGCCTTCAGCGAGTGGAGCTCAGTCTGTGGGTCGGGGGGTGGAGCTCAGTCTGTGGGTAGGGGGTGGAGCTCAGTCTGTGGGTCGGGGGGTGGAGCTCAGTCTGTGGGTAGGGGGTGGAGCTCAGTCTGTGGGTAGGGGGTGGAGCTCAGTCTGTGGGTCGGGGGGTGGAGCTCAGTCTGTGGGTAGGGGGTGGAGCTCAGTCTGTGGGTCGGGGGGTGGCTGCCACTGGAGGTGCCCTCTATCCCGCGTTGTTGGCGGTAGGGCTGGCTCCTTTGTCTATTCCGGGACCGCTGCATTCCTGCCCTTATATTGGAGACAGCAAGGGGGGTGATGGGGTGGGTGGTGGTGAGGGACAGCTGGAGTGGGAGAGGCTGTCAGGGAGTCGTAAGTGGAAGGTCAGCAGGAGGCACAGGTGGCGTCATGGAGCTGCTGCCAGCGCAATACGCTCCGCGGGACGTATATCAAACCTGAGCGTTTGGGGTGTTACCGGTGCCTCTGGGAGTTGTGGCGAGCATTGCAGAGAGGGGCATCCTGTGTCTCAGGTGTCGCAGGCCTGTCACCGCAGGCCTGCGACGATGAGCATCTCCTAAACGTTAGCGACGGCCACGATGTGGTTCTCATTGTGCAGCAACTTTTGACATTATCAAACAGCCGCGGGGGGAAGAGGGGGGCGGGAGGCCTGCTTGTGACCTTGTGTTCATACTTCCAAAGCTCCCTCTCCCGGTTGCCAAAACGCATCTCGACGGGATCTTTTAATGCCTCTGCGGGACGTCGTTAAGAGCAGCCGCAGCGCTCGTACTTTGCGATTATTGCGGCATTTATCTTCCGCCGCTCTTGATTTTACCTCACAATGATTTAATCCCCAAAGCGGTTTTATTCCTTAACCTTTTAATCTAACGGCAACACCCTTAAGACGATCAATACCTATTTGGATGATATATTTAATTATATCCTCTCCTCCACGCTCGCTGTCCCTCCCTCTCCTTTCTCTGTGGGCCGACACACAAACAGGGTTGGACCGACTCTTCTGCAGCCTTTTTAAAGAGGGAACCGGAGTCCGGATCCTCCGTTAATAGAACTGGACTCTTGGGGACTTTGTCTGTTCTCAGGCCTCTGCAGAGGTGAACTTCCACACATTAATGTCAGAAGGATGGCACCGTGAGTGTCCTTAATGAACCACTTCATTCGCTAATTTCACCAAATATATATCCAGAGGGTCTTCAAGCCGGAACAGTGTTCAGCAAACACGTGTCAGGCTAACCAGCTGGGACCTGTCCTCACCACGGTAACACACCATCAATAACTGTAATGAGATTTGTAAAAAACAAAAAAGAAACCGAACAGAGCTCAGCGAGCCCAAACGCCACCGTGCAGTATGGAATTTTTATGTGTCGGAAAAAACGCTGAGGTGTGGCTTCCAAACTTGGAACGGAGGCCGGCCGGCAGCTGTAATTATGCGCCCGTAAACCAACATAAGGGTGTTAAAAAAATACACGCGAGCTGTCGCTGAACTTCTTGTCGAAACAGAACAAAGGGAAACAAACGGGAGAAGGCTTCGGGTTTCTCGAGTGGAAGGAGATGAGGAGAACGAAGGGCACGCCGCAAGTTAAATGAATCAATTCAACGTCTTTTTTTGTTCCAAAGCACTCTTGGACTGAGCGACATTAAAGACGTCATCTCGTCTTGTTGGGGAATGATGTCACGATCCATGTGGCTGCCAAACCGCAGCAGACCTGCCTCACTTTCTTTCTTTCTCTCTCTCTCTCTCTCTTGCTACGCAGGCTGATTCTCACTCTGAGCACACTCCACCCCACCCCACCCTTCCATCATACCCCGCCCCCATGTCCCTTAACGAACCACCGCCACCACTTAGGTATTTTAGCCGTGCATTTAATTTCCAGGCCGCGGCGGGGGCCACAAAGGCGGTGTGATATACGCTCTGTCACGAAACACCCCACAAAAAGAATCCAATGCAGTTGAAGTCAGAAAGGAGCTCGGGGCGTGAAAGATAGCCGCTCCCGATTGTGAGGGGAGTGGGGGACCCCACTCAGAGGCTGAAAGAAAGGCTTCATTACGACTGTCCAAATTTAGGGGACAATGGTTGGAGCCGTCCAGATTAGGATCTGTGGCAGATCGGCGTCTCGGCCGCTTGTGTAAAGACGAGACGTGTCGGGGGAGCGTGATTAAAGTGAGTCCTCAAAGCGCTCGGCTTGAAGGTTCCAGTGTGGGACTGAGCCGAGTGGAGATGAATATCGCTGTGAGGTTAAACATTTAGAACAAAGGGTAAGAGTGTAATGCAACACCAGTCATTCAGACTGACACGTTTTTTATTATCCACGCCGGGAGATTATGATTGTGTTTGTGCATCTCCGCGTCTGTCCACAGATAATCTTGCATAGCGCTGGACCCGTGAGCCTCATAATCATGGTGCTCATTTGTGACTTTCTGCTCAAGGAATGCAGTGATTCCACTTTTTGAAGACATCTTTTTTATTGGTTTTATACAATTTCATTAAATGAACCATCACAGCAGTGGCAGAGACACCCGACAGGGATCTGCACTCTACTCCCATCAGCTCTAAAGAGTTTTCAAGCCCCCCTGAGCTCTGAGTTTTGGTTTCACGGCGTTGCAGCTTTACTGTTTTGGTTTTTCTCTTACGGCTCTCAGCAGATAGACGTTTTTAAAGAAAAAGCTCTGAAAATCCTGCTGTACACTAAACACCAAACAGCAGAGTTATTGGCTGTAGCTGGTGAGCATCAGCAGATAACAGTTGGTGGAGACCAAAACAGAGCTAGAGGAAGAGTGAATATTGGGCTTACGTTCGTCTTATTAATGTTGCTCCGTATCGGCAAGACATGAAATAAGCAATTGTTTGCCATAGACATTTTTAAACTGTCATGATATTTTAGAGTTGTTTTTAGAATGAACCCACAGATGCTCCGGTTAAATTATGACCAAACCTTCCTCTGGATGCCAGTTGTTGATCGGCGTAGAAAAGGCCAACACCACGTATGGTTTGCTCTTAGCCAATCCGATTGCCAGAAAGGCCTTTTACTAGCGAAGCAGTCCGTCCTACCAGCCGCTAAATAGGACGGTATAAAACATAAAAATAAATATGTTTTTCAAAAATGACTAAATCACTGAAAAAACGAGGCCCTTGAGCATACATTTTTAAATGATAACAAAACACATTTGGCTGGTGGCTCCAGCAGTATGGGAGATCATCTACGGACATGCACACCGACTCACACATGACCGAACACAGGCTCCTCCCCCTGGCTTATCCGCCTGTCAAACCTTGCAGATTAAGTGATATGATATGATGCGTTGTCACAGATGAAACTAACCAACATAATAAATGAAGCAGTTCAAATCAACAGTACCTTTACTCAAGTGCAGCAGAAGATCTGAATACTCTTTCCCCTCTGTGCCTTTGTCGAGGTGCATATATTATTAAAGATATTTCTCTGTTTTTTCCATCGCCCCCCCCCCCCCCCCCTCGTTCTTTCCACTTCCTCCTCCTCCTTTAGAACGCCCCGCTGCCCCGGAGCTTTATTGTTCCCATAACACACCACACCAGTCCCGGAGTCTCCCTCCCTGCCACCGCGATGACTCTTCAAGCTCTCAGCCGTGCGTCCGGCCCTCAGACCGCCGGCTGGAGACACGTGGAAGGAGCTCAGGTCCGACCACAATACAGCATGGATCATATATTCTGTGACATGACATACAGCGTCCTGTTTAAAGCAAGCACTTAGGGGCATTTGCTACTGCAAACTGCACCGCCTATGTTTTATGATCTATCTTTACGACTTTGTATGGCTTCTTCAGACGGATAGCGTGAAGATACAGACTGCCGAGGAGTCCGTTTTTTCATAAAGGATAAATATTTGTCAGTATGACACGCTCCTCCATCACCACGAACACGCGCTGTAGTTTGATGTGACTCAGTCCCACACTGACCGCCATACACGCGGTACTGCAAATTCGCTGTAGTGCACCACTTGTGTATTCATCCGCGGCTGAAGATTACTTGTCCCCACGACAAGTACACTTTTTACTTTGAGTAAAGTTAGCAAATAAATGTGGAATTTA